>NW_008705254.1:3554387-3591592 GCF_000326865.2 Helobdella robusta
TATGAAAATGAGAGTTTATTTACCCAGAAAAATAAACTATTACTACAAAATGATGTTTTTAAGCTGATTTTTTTTAAATTTGCTTATATGTTGTTGCATTCACTAAAATGGCAAGACACTGTAAAAAATATCCAAAAATTATTTTACAAATTGTAAGCACGCGAACGCAAATGTTAAGTTGCGCTTGTCAGGTGAGAGCCCAAATGAGTTTTCTGTGCACGGTGAAGTCTACATTTTATGTGCGTTAATTATAATATATTGAAATATGAAATATAAAAATATCAATGAGTGTCAACGTCGTTTAAGTTTATGTGCGTGCTTTTTGCTTAACTTTAAAACCACATTTCATACTTGTTTTTAAATCAATCAAGAATTTTGTGTGGAATTTATGTGTCCCGACAGAACTGTCATTCTGTTTATATAAAAAAAACCATATAAATTATTACGTTGATTAAAATTGTCTCTGTAAAAAAATATAAAATGTTTCGGATCATAAATACAAAGAAAAACATGAAAATTTTTCCATCATAAAAATTGAATGCTGTATAACAACGTACCTGAAGAAACAAACTCATTTCAACTGATGTAACACTTGCAGATCTGCTGGCGATAGGTGGCTGCATGCATGCTAGTAGATCCCGCTTCCGACAAGGACCGCCATGAACTTTTCATTTCCTGAGATTAGGCGCATATCAGCAACGTTCATTAAACCTGCAGTAAAATTTCTCTTAATAATCCGAAATAAAAAAATCAAACAACATCGTATTAGAATAACGGCGTATTCATCTGCTACTTTATATTAATACAATTTTTTACTGTTCCTTCTTATACATAGAACTACTTTCGTATTTTATGCTTATAGTTAAAATTTTTTGCCCACAGGTTGTACTACCCACTAGAGCCCCAAGCAGAGGAGATTTTTCTAAACCGCAACTGCCCGCATCCGCACCATTCATCATTATCCACAAAGACAACCTAAATCGTACACACACACACTCACTCACACACACACACTCACACACACATATATATATACATTTTTTGCCACTGAATGAATAAACGTAGCGTGACATCGCAACCATTATAATCTTCCACGATGAACTCCTCTGGAAGCTTCAACCTGGATGAATGAACCTGATTGAACCTAAATGAATGGAAAAATCTTATTTATTTAATTAATTTAAATAAAAATAGAGAAACGAGCCGAGGTGAAACCCGCAAGCCGGCAAAGCCAACCGGCTGGCAAAAAAGTAACCGCAAAGAAATCGACCGGTCGGCAAAGAAAAGAACCGCAAACTATTTAAATTGACAACAATAATTTTAAATTATAATAATAAATAATGCATACAACGTACGTAGTAAGTATGCACGCGCAAGTACAGCATCTTATGCGCCTGGCGTATGATAGTCGTTAAGTTTTGGATGGATAGTATTCGAACAGCCCATTGCGTAATAACATCGCGAGGCATGCCACTTCTGCTGTTTAAGCTAGCTTGCTGACTAATTTTGAACAAACATTTTAAAACTTCTTCCCAAAATTTGTTTTTTGATTGATTTTTCATACTTTAAATTGTGAAATATAATCGATTGACATATTGGCGGCCTCTCTTGAACCAGCATAATCTTCCTCAACATTGAAATCGGACGATTGTGTCATATGTTTGCGTGCCATATAGCCAGCATGGGAGGCCAAGATATACGGATGTTTGCAGGTGTTCTGCTTCCAATGCTGCAAGGAATAGCTCAAGAAAATAAGTTCATACTGCACAACTTGGGATCAGGATTTCAGTCACGAATTTTATGACCTGCGTGAAGATGATGGCGATGACGAGAATGACTAGCCTGCAGGTTTGCATTTCATTGGGTAGGCGCACGCGTGTGTTTCTATATTGAACAAATTGTATTGAAATACAGAAAAACAAATATTAAAGACCAACGAAGCTAGCAAGGTTCAAACGAACGAACGAACGGACGAACATGCAAACAAACAAACTAATACGAGCAAACAAGCAAACAAACAAACGAAACGATTGTATCAGCTCAATTTATGTTTGTAGCCAGTCCAACAGTTTTTATCAGCGCAGATGATCTGTAGCGTGCACTCATTCTCTCCGCAGCCTTGCAATATATCAGCAAAGGAATGAATGAATGAATAAATGAATATTCATTTTTGAACATTTTTATTTGTATATTTATTTTTAAACTTAAACTTTTTGATTATACTAATGTAAAATAAATCCTTTTATATCTTTTGCCTTTCATTATTTGATATGCAAGTGCGTGCGTGCGTGTGCATGTAATACACCTGACTGGCAAAGTGAACGGATTAATACATGGATCAGTATCTAATTTGGTGCAACTTGAAACAACGACATGGAAAACCTCTCTCGTTCTCTCTATCCATCCATCCATCCATCCATCCATCCATCCATCCATCCATCCATCCATCCATCCATCCATCCATCCATCCATCCATCCATCCATCCATCCATCAATCTAACTCTGGGTATCTATCTATGTGTCTCTATTTATCTATCTTCTCTGTGTGACTCTTTTTTCCTTTTTTTTATTCCTTTATACAAAGTCAAATGTAGCAGTAATTTTTTAAATGACATAAATTCGTACAATTAGAACAAATTTGAATCTTCGGAGCAACTTTCATCTGCATTTTGTGACACAATGAAATTTTAAGCAACAACAAATTTCTCCTCGTTATGAAATGTTTGGAAAAAATTTTCAAAATTTGAAAAAATCGCAAACTTATTTATGTACATACCAACTGAACAACTCGAAACAAAAAAAAATATCATTTGTTGTTCGTTCGTTGGTATTTATAACGTTAATTGTGTTTAAAAAAAATTAGTAACATTTTTTTAAATTTCAAAAATTGGTGAAAATATGTTTAATAAACAATGTTTTATAAACAATAGATGACGTGCTCCTTCAACCGCATATTTTTTTAAATATTTAACGACATTTCATGAACATTTCGAGGATAAAATCTTCACTTGTATCTTTTTATCATTGCATTATACATACACATTGATAACATCTTTATAATGTGTTTTCACGGGTCTTTTCAATGTTATATACAATTTATAACAAGTTATCATTGTATGGAACGTTGTAAAGAATGTATCTAGCACATTATTCAAGAGTGTATCATTAATTATCCAATGATTTTCAACGCACATGTGTATATTTGTGAAATGTGCACTCTTGTACGCCGGTTTGTGTAAAGCATATGTTTGTCTGTATATACATACATATGTGTGTGTGTATGTGTATGTGTGTGTATGTGTGTGTGTGGCTGTATTATTAGTGTATATGTATTTTTTAATGATAAAATTGAACGAGTTCGAGATGCAACGGCTGGTAACGAATCAGTTTTTCTTGAGAGAGAGACTGAAATGGGCAGTGGGTTGCTAGTATTCCGGAAATATAGTGAAGAAGAAATAATAAAAATAATTACAAATTGTCCAACGAAAACATGTTTACTTGATTGCCTTCCAACGTATTTCTTCAAAAAACACATTGGTTTGTTCTCTGGGTTTTTGACAAGTCTAATCAACTTGTGTTTGACTAATGGCATCGTTCCTGCATCCTTTAAACATGCAATGGTTATACCACTTCTTAAAGGAATAGATCATGATGTCAATGATATTACCAATTATAGGCCAATATCAAATCTTCGCTTCATATCTAAGGTAATGGAAAGAATTGTCGCTAACGAGCTGTTAAACCATTTGTCTAAAAATAATTTGTTGCATAGTAATCAGTCAGGATACAGAAAATATCATTCGACAGAAACAGCCTTGTTACATGTTTTTTCAACTTTGTGCGCAGCGATGGATAAACAATATGTATCGCTGGTTGCTTTCCTAGATATGAGTGCAGCCTTCGATTGTGTTGATCATGATATTCTACTGCGGAGACTATGAGAAGAAAGTGTAAAGGGGACAGTACTCGGTGAAGGTGTAAAGGGGACAGTACTCGCATGGTTCACATCATTTTTTTCAAATCGTACTGAACAGATTTTTTACAATAAAACCTGGTCTAGAATTAAGAACATAAAGTTTGGAGTTCCTCAGGGGTCGATGTTGAGACCAATATTGTTTCTGTTGTACACACATGAGATCCTGGATGTCATCAAGTCCTTTGGATTCACGGGGCATGCCTTTGCTGATGATATACAGATTATTGCTAGTTGCCCGCCAGATGAGTTTGATGAGATGGGTAACAACTTAACACGTTGTCTGGTAAAGGTCAATAAATGGATGATTAAAAACAGACTAAAACTTAATCAGAGTAAAACAAAACTACTGCCGGTAGGAACCTGGCAACAGCTTTCAAGAATAAATATCTCATCACTGGATATAGATAATGTTAAAGTGGATTTCTGTACAAATGCTTCAAGTTTGGGCGTTAACATTGATTCTAAGTTAACGTTGGATCATCACATAAAATCATTGAGGAGAGTTTGCACTTTCCAACTACGTAGGTTGAAATTGATAAAAAAATCGCTAGACGAAAATACTCTTAAGATGTCTTTAAATACGACCATGTTTCACCAATTTTAAAGCAACTACATTGGTTGTCTATCAAAAACCGTGTTCTGTTCAAAACTTGTGTATTAATTTTTAAATGCATCAATAATTGTGCACCTAGATATTTGATAGACAAAACAACACGAAGGGCACCTCATTATGTCAATTTGCGATCTGATGAGTCAAATTACCTGGCTGTACAGACAAGCCAGTTAAGAATAGGATCTATAAATTTTGCTGTTTTGGCTCCTAGGATATGGAACAATCTCCCAAGCCATTTACGGGATCCTGGTCTGAATTTGTTGACATTTAGAAGCTGTTAAAGACTTATTTGTTTTCATCCTAACATTGTTTTGTTTTTGCATTTTGAGAGCGCTTTTGATAAATTTTACATTTTAATTGGCGCTACATAAGTTGTAATAATAATAATAATGGATGCACGTGTGTGTTTGTGTATGTGTGTACGTATCTAGGTATGACATTCACATGGAATATTTACAAAGAATATAAAAATCAAACAAAATTTTAAATGATTTATAAAATTTGACGTTTCTAAATATCATTTTCATCATCACAATTATTAATGATGATGTTTATATTAACATTAATAATGATTATTATCTTAATTACAATCAGCACAATAATTGTCAAAATATTTTTTCAAACTCAGTAAAGGCTAATAAATTTTTTTTTATCATCGTCACACATCTCCAGGCAATGCAAAGCTTGGATCATTTCCTCAGTTCTTCCATCATTTCATTTTGCTCTTAATTATTTTTTTTTAATTTTCTAAAAAATTAAATAAACATTTCATACCACGTGATAAATAGAATTGGTTATTCTATGTCAGTCTTAATGAAATTGTACCGGTCGTATATATGCGATATTTATATTTCAGTTTTAGCTAAAATAAATTTATTTCAATTTTTTTCAACAAATCGATAAAAATTTGGTTGGTTCGTGTATCAATTATCCCATAATATAATTGAAAAAAATCTACTCTGTTAACCGTTTTTGTGAAACTTTAAAAAGTTTTTTCATAATGGATATCTGATGTTAGGCGCACCAATGCTCTTCTATATCACATTTTGCTGCTTATGTACCTTGCATATCAATCAATTATTTTCCTCGATTTATATATATATATATATATATATATATATATATATATATTAAATTTTCTAGGATCCGTTGAGACGGTTTTGTTCTTTGTATTATTTTCATCATTTGAAAGATTTATTCAGAAATTTGGTTAAGTAATTCAAGTAATTAATTATTATTATTATTATTAATTTAAGTAATTGGTTAAGTAATTACTTCAGAAATTTGGTTGCCGTGGTTAAGTAAAATGATTTTCCTATAAATCAATTTATACTTTGGGAATAGAATTTTAACTTGCTGACACTGTATTTTGCGTTTAAATCAATTTTTTTTTTATCAACATTATAATTATTATTATTATAATCATTGTTATTATTAATTATATTTATCTTATTAATCATAAATAAGTGAACGCTGGCAGATGGAGAAACTTTTCGAAACTAATTGGCGATATTCTTTTATTTTCAACTTTCTATTAGCTGTTTCAGTTGTTTTTCATAATTTTTGTAAACTTGCCATAAAATATATAAATAATAAACGAATAAAATAATTTACTAACTCGTGGTTTTATTTTTAGGTTAAAAATGAAAAAATTTAGATAAGAAAATAATTTCCTCCTCCCAGCTATGATTCTCACCGACGGACGATAAATACAGACAGACGTGCCCGCGTTATTGCATTGAAACACGCAGGTTCACGGACAACCATCTATGAATCATTGAACATATAACACGCACACACACACTCACTCACAGACACACACACATACAACATATTCAAACAAACACACACATACATATATATATATATATATATATATATACATTCAAACGTATGTATATACTTGTTACACTACATTTCACATAGATTCAGATAGTATGTATTGATATATTGGAAGCAGTGGTAGCGACGAAATTTCACCGCAAGTATAAAAGAGAAGATTTTCCATGTGCTTCATTAGCTAGATTGGAATGGTGCCGCTAATTAAATGAATATTCTTCTCTGGTTTTATTTTAGCTTTATGTTCATTTAGTTTTTATTTAAATGAAAAAAATATCAGCAAGACGTGTTAAATTTGTTTCGATTGTATAGTTATTTTTAAATAATTAGCTGAATTAATGAAATGTGATTTTTTTTCTGTTTAAAAAATATAAGATTGTTTGAGGAAATGTCTAAAATTTTTATAAATGCGTTAACGAATTGTTAACGCTCATCAAACAACAACTCTGGTTTTGCAAAGTTTTATAAAATTGTAAAAAATTGTTTCAGCTGATCATTTCACAACAACAACAAAGTCAACAACAACAAAGTCAACAACAAAAGCAAAGTTAGCAACAACAACAAAGTCAACAACAACAAAGTCAGCAACAACAACAACAACAACAAAGTCAGCAACAACAAAGTCAGCAACAACAACAGCAAAGTCGACAAAAACAACAACTACATCAACAGTATCACCAACAACAACTACAACGATGTTGAGGAACGAAATCGCAGACTGCAGAGACACTGGACGCCATGCTATCAAATGCGCTATTTTCTATTTCTCTTCCATATTCATTTCTGCCATGTCTATGTTCCTGGATCCGTGCCAGCGCAGCCATCCGAATGACCTGATCGCCAGAACTCCGGGCGATAATGGATTCAGAATAAAAGTGGCGGGAAAACCAATGGTTGGAGTGTACAGGCCACAACATGTATACACCGGTTAGTGTATGACGTGTTGTCTTGCGGCTCGCTATGCCTGTTATAGCTTGCTTTTGCTCGTTATATATCCGTTAGAATTGCATATTCATATAGACGTTGCATATTCATAGAAATGTTGAAAATAAATATCATTTAAATTGCAGTTATGTAATACAAGTCTGTAGTTTCATTCGAAAATATCATTCATTCATACTAAGAAATAATAGCTTGTTAGTAAAAGTCATTCACATTTTGTGTAATATGATTGATAAGTAAAAATCACGATCATGTATTTATATTATCGTTTGTGTGTGTGTGTGTGTGTGTGTGTGTGTGTGTGTGTGTGGCACGTGTGTCTGGCATGTGTTTGTGTTCTGTGTGTTTGTGTGTTTGTATGTATATGTGTGTGTTTGTATGTATGTGTGTGTGTTTGTGTGTGTGTGATGTTAAATGAGCATGGAAATGAAGATTTGAAAGTGGATGGATAGTTAAAATTTACGGTTGTCAATTCCTCATCGCCATATCCTCCTCTTCCTCTTCCCCTCACCATCATTACCATCATCATCATCATTATCCCCATCATCGTCATCATCACCATCATCATTATCATCATCACCATTATTATTATTACCATCATTATCATTACCAACCTTACTCGCCATCATCATCAGCATCGTCATCGTATGAGCAACTCACAATGAAACAGCCTGAATGAATAAGAATATAAATAAAAGAATGGATAACACAAACTCACGAGAAGTTCAGCCAGTGCGACAAATTAACTGAAAACTACATCGCCCTCAGTGCAAGACGTCAATTATATTCCATTTCGACCAGTTATTAAGAGTTTTAAATGGCAAAAACGCAGTGCGCAAACGTAAACAAAATCTCGGAGACAGAATGAAAACAACATCATCAAAAAGGACATGTTAACTATACACGCAACAACAACAGAATTCTATAACAACAACCCAACTTCAACGCAATTGCAACCCAACATTAACGACAACAACAACAACAACACATTAACATAACAACTGCAACCCATCTAAAACAGCACTACAAAGAAGTGAAAGAGTAGTTTCTTAGAGGGCAAAAATAATTCTTAAAATTGCAACAATTTTGAGTCGCGTTATATCTTACAGTATCATCATTTCAAGAGAAAATTTTTTGCTTCCAACAATGCAAATTAAATGAAGAGAAATCCAAGACACAACTAAATAACATCAACAAAACACCAAAATTATTTAACTTTTTGTATACAATAAGAGCAGTGTTTATATTTACTAGCTATATTGACCACATGACCAACAACTACACTAACAGCAACAACCACATCATCAACAGCCACATCATCAACAACTACATCAACAACTACATCAACAACTTCATATTATACCAAAAACAAACAACTGAACATAGCATAACTGAGAGCAAACTGTTTTTGGCCTTAAAAAGTCATAATTTTTATGCTTCTTTTAATGGGTCGTATTATTTATTAGTTTTTTCAGTTTATTTGTTTGTGAGCAAACACACACATACACACGCACAAACACACGCACGCACAAACACACACATTAACATTAACGCAAACACCGACGCAAACGTGCAGGAATATGCGCACGCGGGCTTTGTGAACTTCCGTCTCAACGTAATGTATTTATGATTCTTCATAGACGAACGTTTCGGTAATTGTGAACTGTTTGTAAAAATATACAGCGAGCGTGTTCATGCATATGAAAGCTTGATCAAATATGTTTGTTCTCCTGTGTTGGTTCGTTTACTTTTGAGATATATACGTGCATTTGATATTATTTTCAGTTTGGAAACATTCTGCGTGTACATATTTGTTCCAAGATGTTTGAAAATGTTGACTAGGTGGGAGAGATGTCTTAAAATTTGAAGAAATTCATGAATCGTGAAGATTGTTTCTCCTAAATTCCATAAAAACTATAAGCATATGTGCATACAAGTATTTTCTAAACAATTAGCGGGTGATGTTTCAATCAAGGTTCTAGGTTTTTAAAAGTTGTATTCTTTCTTAACGTACCTGCTGAAAAATAAGAACTAATGTATTAAGAAATATTTGTTTAAAGTACGTCGAGGATTTTACAGCTCTCTCACCGAACAACATTTAGTTACAAAATCATAGAAACTTCCAAAATGCAGAAAGCATCAATCCCATTTGACGATTTAATAAACGCTTGACTAGAAATAAATTAACTAAAAATTAAACGATTTGCAAGGGTAAGTAATTCATATTAAGCGTTTACTGTATTTTCAAATCCAATAATGAGAATATTTGCATTTCAAATTATATTTACTATTTCAAATTTCAAGAAACAATTTCGCGATAATTCAATTATTTTTTGTTGGTTTGTACGCTCAATAATATGTTTGAATAATTAGTATTTTTATTTTATTCATTTTATTGCGAGTTTGTTCATTCATTCATTCATTCATTCATTCAGTCATTCATTCATTCATTCATTCATTCATTCATTCATTCATTCATTCATTCATTCATTCATTCATTCATTCATTCATTCATTCATTCATTCATTCATTCATTCATTCATTCATTCATTCATTCATTCATTCATTCATTCATTCATTTATTCATTCATTCATTCATTCATTCAACCAATCAATCATTTCGTTTCAATTCGTTTCCTGGTTCACTCAATAGTTGGTTCATCCATTCGTTCGTTCTTTCCTTCATTTGTTTATGAATCTGTTTATTTTCAATCATTTGTTTGATTTACGTGCTTCCACACTCATTTGCGTGCATGCTTGCTGGTTCATCCATTTTTCATTCCTTCACTCGCTCATCCGTGCGTAACCTCCATCCGTCCATCACACGTTCATCAACACCTCTATACATCTTTCCTATATAAACTCTCTTATTCAATCATCTGATTTTGCATTCATTCATTCATCCATTCATTTATTTATTCATTCATTCATCCACCCACTCATTTATTTAGACTTTCTTCAACTATTTATTCACTCAATCTTTCACTTCGTCTTCCATAATCATTAAATTCACAATTTCCCTCTTTCTTCCTAGCCAGGCATTTTTGAAGTGACTCAATCTTGCCGATCCCTCTTCTATCATTTTCCTTAATTCAAACTTTCAAAGTTGAAATATTTTGGAAAGTATTCAAACAAAATTTTCACAAAAAAATTTAACAAAATTATGTGTTTTCTTGGACAAGGTCAAGAAAATTCAAGGTCAAGATATCTGAGCTCAGGATATCTTCATACGGCGTTTAATTTGCATTTGTTTACACGACGAAACGGCATGACTATGCAAAGTGCTTATCAACTGTTTTTGTGTGTGTATGCATTTGCGTCCCGATATTTTGTTTATGAAATGTCTATATTTTCTAATTAGTACAATATGAACGTTTTATAAAAAATGAGATTTTCAGTAAGTATTTAAAAATAGCATTTGAGACGTTTGTGATGTTATCGTTGATTGTGTGTGCAAACATGCCTGTCTGTTGCCATTGCTGCTACAACTGATAATGTCACTAATGTTTATGGCGATTGATGAAATGGAAAGATAGAGCCAAAATAATCTCCACCAACATCACCACCATCATCATGCAGACGTCGAGACCCTTGTGGCTGGTTCCAACTTGCTGACCTCCTCTGAATAACACAAGAGATGCAAGTACTTCATGTTTGTCCTCTACAAATTATTATGAATGGTTTGCATTTCAACATGAGCAACAAATGTTGGTGTGTATGTTACATATATGTATGCATGTATGTGTGTGTATGTATGTATGTAAGTATGTGTGTGTGTGTGTGTGTGTTTGTGAACATGTTTATATGTGTGAGTGTGTTTGTGAGTGTGTGTCAGCATTCTTCCGGTTTCAGCACCTGCACGGCAGATGGTGCGTGCAAAACGGCATGCGTGAAGCACAGGTGTACGTGTTTGTGAGGAGCCTTATCTTTTTTTCTTCTTATAAATGCTATGCAACTTTTTAACATATAAATTTTGATGATTTTTTAATGTTTGTCAAACACCATTTTTCATCTCGATGTTTTAATATTTTCTTTTAATACTTTTCGTTATATAGATATATATGTGTGTGTATTTTTATTTTTTATTTTTAAGGGTAGTTTGCCTTGTTTTACAAATGTTTGTTTTTTGTTTATTGAAAATTTAAGCATTTTGTATTTTATTTTTATATATCAACTGAAATTATATACAAGATGTTTGAAATTAATGGAACATTGTCACTGCCAAATGTTTATCTTTTACAAAGAGTTTCGAGCTTCAATCTAAGCTAATTTGATATTTCTACTCAATTACCAACAGGCGTTTGTATCTTGCAAATTTCGATTTCTACTTCTCCTTCTTTGATGGGTTGGTCTTCTAGTTGTGCAGTAGCACTGCTCAACGCTGATGCCTCAAAGTCATACAATCAAAGACATCTTGATTTGCTCATGAATTACTTACCTACTACTGATCAGAAAAGAAAATGCAGGTAAGATCTATATGCCAGTTTGAATTAAGAGTCGGTGCATCTTGGCTCTAACAACTTGTGTTTTACATAGTTTTACATCTCCTTTGATTATTTTTTTCAAATCCTCTGCTCTCTCTCTCTCTCTCTATATATATATATATATAATATATAATGAGAAGCATGACGTATTCATATACAAACACGGATGGATGTATAATTATACTGTGCTAATTCATGTCATGCATACCTTTGCGTGCATTTACGCTCAGTTTAATCTAATTTCATATATGCGCATATAACTACATTATGATATATATATATATATATATATATATATATATATATATATATATACAGACATGCACCGTAATTGTTCACTTGCATGAGACGAGTACATTTTATTCCGTGGCGGACAGATTATATAAATGTTTGCTTTTAAAAAATTGGCTGAGGCATTCATGCACACACAAATAATATGTATGTATATATATATATATATATATACGCATTGTGTGAGTGTGTGTGAGTGTGTGTGTGCGGTGTGAATGTGTGTGGTGTGTGTGTGTGTGTGTGTGTGGTGTGTGTACATCGCTTGTAC
Source organism: Helobdella robusta (assembly GCF_000326865.2). Taxonomy (NCBI): domain Eukaryota; kingdom Metazoa; phylum Annelida; class Clitellata; order Rhynchobdellida; family Glossiphoniidae; genus Helobdella; species Helobdella robusta. Next base: position 3,566,801 of record NW_008705254.1, read on the forward strand.
ACGTCTCGTGTATTCACTTTTGATGTGGCCTAGAAAGTTTTGAATATTGACTTGTTCCATTTATCCGCACGTGAAACTGAGTCAGTAAGTAATAAACCGATACATCATTCACACGTACACTGACTTGTACAGATACACACATGCACGCACACACACGCACACACACACACACACACGTCGTACAAACAAACGTAACGTACATGCAGGCGCGCACACATAACATACAAACATTTATATATTCAAAAACACACACACAATTTCTGTCTAATCACCTAATCATGAATCTCTTGTATAATGGAAACGATAACTGAGATACAGCATTCAACTAAAATAATAATAATAATGATAATAACATAGTAGCAACCACTGAAACGAAATGTGAAAACAATTATTTATTCTCTAAAAAAATCAAACTCCGACAAACATCGAGTTTGGCGAAACATGCAACGCAAGAATTAACAAGGCAACAAAAAGACTGCAATAATGAAAAGGAAGAAAAATAATAAAAATGATACAAATTACAAAAGAACAACTAGCTATATAAACATAAGCGAGTGTATGTGCAGATGGAATGGCATGATATCATTTGAATGAATGAATGGCAGTTGAGAGCGGTTGGTTATGAATTCAAAATCAGAGACAACATCAGATCCCCAGTGGCTGCATTTGTCTGTCCGCTCACGATAGCGTCTCTTCAAATCTTATGATGAACTTTGATTTCGTTGGTCATCCAAGTGCGTCATATGACTTGTTTACATAGATATGAAAAACAACGTCACAAGACTATGGTTTGCATAGATATAAAGACTATTCTGAGATTTGTTTACATAGACGCGAAAAACACGGTGCTATTTTTTTTACATAGATATAAAATATCTGAATCTAGAGTGATAGTGTAACGACAAAATGATGACGATGATGACAGCAAATATGATGTCGATGATGGTGGTGATTGTTGTGCGGATGATGGCAGTCAGAAAGTCAAACCGGCATGGAGAAAAAGGATGGATCGATTGGAGAGAGATTGATTGATTGCATGCTTCCAACATCAATTCCTTCCTATCATGCTTTTCTTCTATTTTCGGCTGCAGATTACAAGTTTATGTAAACATATTTCCACGTCTTCATGTCAGTTTTTGTGTGTGTGTGCGTGTCATTTTTTGTTCTGCTTTGTTCTTTTTCACGATTCAAAACTCCTGCTTATGCGTCTGCTTTTAGATTTAACTAGTTAATTATGTATGAGCTCAATAATTATTTTGTTGATTTGTAAATTTTTAGATAACCAGTTTAATTTGATTCAATTGAAATTAGAATCGACATTTTTGAAAATGTCTGCCTTAGGGTTAATAAGTGCTATAAAAAATACTATAGCGCAATGTATAAGCATCATAGTATAGTAACATGTTTCATGAATAAAATTTATCCTCATTGATATCGTTGTCAAAGAAGTTATGTTATCATCACCATAGTTTTTGTTATGTCATCATAACCATCATCATCATCCTCATCACTGCAGTTTTTGTCATGTCATGTTATCATCGTCATCGTCATCATCGTCATCATCATCATCACTTTCTTAATCATCATCGTCATCATTATTCTCATTATCATCATTATCATCGTCTTCATCGTCATCATTGTCATCACAATGCAACGCTATCATAACGGCAATGAGAGAAAACATGTTTGCATCATTCATCATTATTAATCTCCATCTAATCAAAACGATAATTTATGTCCATCTTTTTCTTTTTTCTTTGTTATATATTCTTATTATATACTTAGAAAAAGAAAGAGAGAGAGAGAGAGAAAGAGAGAGAGAGAATAAACCTTTTCTCTTTCTAAAGCGGGGAATTTGTACTAAAGAATTTTCCTGCTCGAGAGAAAATTTTATGTTTACGAAAATCCTCGATTGTTTCTTACCATAGCTATAATTGGTATAATGAAAAACGTCTAACGTACTTGCAATTAAAGTTGAAAGAAAATGAATGAAGTTTTTAAATTTGGGTCAAGTTTGTGTGAAAAGTTGTTAACACTTTAACACTTTCGATATCACTAAAACATATGACTCGTTTTTCTATTCGACCGGTTAAAAGAAATTATTATTAGCGAAACAATAATCAATCATTTAGGCATGGTAGAAAACATTTTCCTAATAAATGAAGGGCAATTAGTAATTTTATTGCAAATATTTACAGTTCAACCGTGTATTAAAAGAGTACGCCGAATGAATAACTAGCTGGTATTCATTGATGTCAATTAAAGTCAGGTTTTCTTCGAATTTATGATGAAATTGAATAATACCGTCTAGCTTAAATTTTATTACTTCGTACAATCAAACCTCTAATTCAATAAAACGTTCCATTTCTTAATTTTCAACAAAAATTAATATTTTTTGGGATAGACTTTTTTAGTTTTTTAATAAAAATTTGAAAAAAATCCCATTTTTGTCTGATCTGCAATTTGAAATAAATTTGAAAAAGTTCCAAAAATTTTACTTACCAATTACCATAATAAAGACAATTTTATGACCGTTATGTTATAGCCATTATAGTTATGCTGAGAATTACATAGGCAACATCCTCATCACCCTCATCATCATCCTTATCATCACCATGCATCATCAACATAATAATAAGCATCCATTCATTCTCACCGTCATTCATTCTCACCGTTATTCATTCCATCATCATTTTCAGTGACGTCATCATTGACGTCAGATCGGTTGTTATTCTTTCATCAAGTGTGAACGATTGAACAAATTTTAGCACGTGATCACAGCAGCACTCTTTCATCCTTTTCCGCTTTTTTTATTCTACCATTCCACGCTATCATTATCATCACGCACGATGACGTTATAAGAATTATTTGTTCATTCATTCATTCATTCATTCATTCATTCATTCATTCATTCATTCATTCGTTCGTTCGTTCGTTCGTTTGTTCATTCATTCATTCATTCGTTCGTTCATTCATTCATTTGTTCGTTCGTTCATTCATTCATTCATTCTTTTATTCGTTCAATTGTTTTCACTGATCATTTGTTCTTTTGTTCGTTTTTTCAATTTAGAGGCGATTCAGTCCATTTAACAGCCATTCATTACTATTTTCATTTTTTTGTATTTTTCGCATCTCTTTATTTTTCATTTTATTACTTTCATTTAAATTATTTTTAATTTAAATTATTTTATTTCATTTTATGCATAGTATTCCCAATATAATCTGTATTATTATTTTCATAACATTTTTCTCCACAATAATTGTAAACATTTTATGCCTTTCCAGTTCTTCTAACGATATCTGAGTGTGTATTTTATTTGTGTTTGAATGAATACGAATTTAAAATTTCCGTGGTTATTTAATTTTTATAATCAATCACATTATTTAACATCATCTACCATCACCTACCATCATCTATCATATGAGAGGTTTGTGAATATTTAGTTGGTTGTGGCGAAAGCAAAGCAAACAAACAATAGGACAAATGCTAATTCCCAAGGTTGACTAAGAAAATGTGCTTGTTTGCGTTTGCAAGTGCTCTGCAATGATGGGATTTGGTGGATTTTTAGATTAGGTGGATTTTTGTTTTAAAAATTATCGATGCTGTTAATGACGTCATCCATCTTACTGCTAATCAAGTTCTTGCTCCTTCTCCTATTGTTCTATCATCTTATTACTCTTGTTTATTTTTCTTTATGACTGTCATCTTTTTTTTCATTTTTGTGTTTTGGTGTTGTTAAACTGAGTTTCGTTAACTAGAAAATTCAGTTTTTTTGGAGCGCCATCCTCCTTTGTCGTCGTCATCCATGTTCTTGTTTCTTTCCAGTTATTTGCTCAGTACGTGCCTCCGTATCATTCATCCCCATGTAGGATTAGTGGTTACAGTTATGATGGACGGCCTTCAAATGACCTTCAAACGACCTTCAAATGACCTCTAACTCGTTAAGTATAACAAATGGTCGTCTTGACGGCTGATTTACGATGCCCAAAGAAGCTCCATGCCTCCAAGTACATAATTGGAAATTCTCGCTCCACTAAATTCCAGAATAATTAAATTAAAACGACTTTAGGCAAATTTATTATGAAGAATTCTTTAAGAATAGTAAATTTAGTAAAAAAGCATAATTAGTATTTTATAGTACGCGCTCTTCATACAAAAGTCAACCTTTTACAAGTGCAAAAATTAGCATAATAAATTGGATAAAACAAATTAATAGGTAGAGTATATGAACTAAAATGAAATATAAAATTACAAAAAGTTATTTCAAATGATTAATTTAATTTCTTTGTGTTGTTATTTATAAAATTTCAAAAAAATTTCATCTTTGGACAAAGTTTTACATAAAATATTTTCAAAACCAAATATGAAATAACTGACTTTGATTCAATTGCACTCTGCTGACTGTGGAACAACTAATAAAATACTAAATGAATAAATCATAAAAATGGATTGAGTAAACAATCTGTCAAAATGGAAACAAAAAGAAGTAATACTCTAGTAAATACTGATACTAATATACTCAGTTTCTACACGCTAATTAAACGTACTTTTATATTATTTTTATTGTTTATTTAAACGCGATCATTATCTCCACCGAACACCCAATCAGCCAGTCAAAAAGCTGACAGGACGGACAACTAAATTGCCCCAATCAACTGTCAGCAACGTCATCAACAACTACAACATCACCAACAACATCATCAACAACTACAACATCAACAACTACAACATCATCAACAACAGCAACCTAAACACCATCAACATCAGCATAAACAACATCAACAACACCAACTGCAACTAAGTTAACCCAAGCAACAATAACAACAATACAATTGTTACAACAACATCAAAAACAACAATTACAACATCAACTAAATCATCAATAACAGTTTAAAAAACAACAAACACGCCAACAACAACACGACATCAACACAGCAACTACATGTTAAAGATAGGTTTTGCTAACACATTGAGTCATTCATATTCCATGCTAACTATCTATCTGCGTGATTATTCATTGTGTGGACCGATGTGTATATATGTCTTCTACATATACGTGTGTGTGTGTGTGTGTGTGCGTGTGTGTGTGTGTGCGTTTATATGTGCATATTTTTAAATAAACACGTGAACAGTTTTTTTTTTACATATGTAAAGACTTACAATATAGATCAGAAAATTGTTGATTGAGTTTGGAAGATACCTCAAAACACATCCAATCAACGATAATTGTGAAATTTCTTCAAGATTCTCACTTATTTACATTGACAACGATTCTAGCAGCTCGCTTCTATTTTTGTCTTCGTAACACGATTAGCTTGGTGTAATTATAATATATTGTTCTCTATTGAATAAACTGTGAAGATGTAGTTGCAGTTAAGAATGACACCCCCACAGACGACCATCATTATAGCTGCTTCAACATTCACACCAAACTCCACAGCTATCTTATATGTGGAGAGTGTTATTAGAGGCTGAGCGTCAAATTTGCTTCCAAGTAGGAATGTTTGGACGTTGTAAAGAGTGGATAATAATACCTTTTAAAAGTATCAATTCAATAGTATCAACAGTTATATTATAATATATGAACGTGATCAAACTCAACAAAAAAAAACAAATTTAATTTCCAGATTAGCGTTCATAAAAAATAGCTGGTGATAGTTTTTTAAACGAAATTTTCATTTCAACATCAGATCAAATATTTTTGCGATTTGGCATTAATTTCAAGTTTAAAAAAACAATATTTACGGTTTTAGTTGAATGGAGAACATTTTTTAAGATCTTAAAAACCAAAAATGTGAAGTTTCGCAAAATAAGCAGTCAAGCTACACACACATACACTGATATGTGTGTGTGTGTGTCTGTGTGTGTGTCTGTGTGTGTGTCTGTGTGTGTGTGTGTGTCTGTGTGTCTGTGCAATGTGCTGCGTGCAACAAGCGAATGAATAACTTGCAAGCGAAAGCAATCAGTTGTGCTCGGCAACAATCAGACATTTGCAATTGCATCCAGCGAATATTGCGAAAGACGAGAATCAATAAAGCATACGATGAACATAGAGCTTTGCAGACCGAAATTCATAACGTATGAATAAGAACAAACTTATGTGAATATGCACAAGTAGTCGGTATTACAAAGCAAACGCATTCAATATCTACAATATGAATTTGAATGAATGCAATCAGACATATGCAACGCCATAAAACATAAGAAACAATTACTGCAATGACAAAAAGAATAAAAATATTAACAAATAACAACAAGACAAAAAAATACCAAAACTAGTATAACAGCATCAACAACAACAAAATGAGAAACAACAACCACATGAATAACGGAAAGAACTAAAGTGAAAATATTGCAAACAATAATCGCATATATGTTAGCATCCATCAATCCATTCATTTATCCATCCATCCATTCATCCATCCATCCATCCATCCATTCATCCATCCATCCATCCATCCATCCATCCATCAATCAATCCTTTCATCCATCAAAGTGAACAACAAACTCATGATATTGCATTCAACTGCCTTTGTGACAATGCGACATTAAATCATGGCTCCTTGCAGCACAGACGACATTTCGTAACCAGTCGGTAATACACAAGAACTTACAATACAATCGACAGATGAAACCACACAAACAGAATGTGTGCTTCCACCGAATGACACAACAAACAATTACAAATGTAACGTGATACAAATACTAACAAATACTAACTAAACAAAATCAAACGGTACAACACTAACAACACGTCAAAATTAAACCTAATGTCTTTCAAATAGTCTAATTAAACGAAATTAAATACACCTTAAATCACAATAAACAAAAAATAAAATGAGACAAAACATACAAACATAACAAACAAACACAGCAACGTACATAAAACAACCAAACAACAACAACACACACACACCAACACATAACACAAACTCATTGCTCTCACAGTTCATTTCATATGCTGGCTTGCAAATAAAAACATCATTGCATATTTTATATTACTTCATATTGCATGGCGTCGTTACGTGGGGAAATGTGCGTATCTACTTACTGTTAGCTGGAATGCGTTATCCTTTCTACTTTTCATTCTCCAATCCTATTTAGTAAAACACACACAAACAAAAACAAACACAAACACACACACACATGTGTATGTTTCGCCTCTGAGATCTTTTTAAATGGCGCTTACAAACACTTATCTACACACACACACACACGTGATACGTAAAATTTTATTAATTTAATTTGTTAGAAAATTTAAAATGTGAAAATTGCTGTTCAAAGATGATTCAGCAGTCAGTAACTTGTGTTAATACATTTAAAAGTTAAGTTATGTTCTTGATGTCAAACTGAATTTTTTAAAATAAATTATATTTAATTATAAAATAAATTATATTATAACGTATTATTCTACCTTTAAACTTTTTTAAATACTTTTTTTTGAAAATTAAATTTCATCCCAGCAAAAAATGCAGTTTGTTGGTCTATCTAAAACCATCCGAACCACATTAAACTGATGATGAATTAGCAGAAGGAAGAGAAAATTTCAAAATTTTAATGAAGAATGAGAAGGAAATGAAATAGAGAGAGAGAGAAAGAGAGAGAGAGTAAGAAAGAGAGAAAGAAAACATAAGATAAATATAGAAAATGAGAACAAGAGAAATATATGAAAAGAAAACGCGAGAAAGAGAGAGAGAGAAAGAACAGTAGCATCATCCAGAGTGAATGATCTGTTTCATTGCATTTTTTATTGCCCAATTTCAATCTTGGAGATTGTTGGCTGAAGAAATTCTCATTTGCCAAATGTTTCCAAACAATGGCATTGGTATTAAGTGCTATTAAAGGTATTTGTACTTAGGAATAAGGAACATCAATATCTTTTGTAATTGTTGTGCCAATATGGTTTGGTTCCTCTTAGCAAAAAATGTAGTAATGCAGTAGTAGTAGCAGTATTAGTAGTAGTAATAGTAGTAGTAGTAGTAGTAGTAGTAGTAGTAGTAGTAACAGTTGTAGTGGTAGTAATAGTAGAAGTAGTTTGTAGTAAATGCAACTTGTAGTAAATGTAGCAGCAGCAGTAGTAGTTGTAGTAGAAGCAAAGAATAACTATGGATAGTTAATAAGAAATTAGGTCTACGTATTAAATAAGATAACAAAGTTTACACATCAATTTAATTAAATAATTTTAGCAAATTATGAATAATATAATCAATTAACAATTAATTTATTCAATATTTTAAACAAATGAAATTAATTAATTAATTATATATAAAAACAAGTGAATAGAAGTCATTTTATGGCTTGGCTATTATTTTCCTCTCTTGAAATATAAAATCTAAAAATGAGTGAATCGGAAATAGAACACTAAATGGTGCGTGTCTCGACTCTTCAGAATACACTGAATAGTAAAAAAAAGGAACAAAAAACTTTTTCTGAATACTTTTTGTTATTTATATGCGAGTATTCATTGTTTTTTTTTCTCGTTTTTTCGAAATTTAAAGAAATGTATGTGCGTCTATTTTAGTTTGAGAATGCCGGGTCAATAAATTTCTACCTAGATCTATGCTATGTTGTTTGAAAGGTAGTTTAAATTCATCTGATTTCAAAAGAGCAGTTTCAAACGGCAAATGTTTTATGATGATTTGTTCTTTAAATTACTATTTTAAAAAGATTGAAGATTTAAAATTGTTAATAAATCACATGAAATAAATATTTTATCAACATCACCATAGAGAAGTATCTTATCTCTAAATCTCTTGTAAAGTATCTAGTATAGAGGAGGCATTTAGTTTTTTTCAATCACTAATACTGTTTTTATCTAATAATTAAATAATTTGATGGCTGTGTGGTTGTCGTCGGAATCGAAGACTGATCAGTTTTCAATGTTATCTTGTGGGTGCTGTGTGTGTTGTGTTGAGTTGTGTGGTTTTGTGTGGTGTTGTGTAGCTATGCTTCTGCCTGCTCTTTACACGATTGCATACCCAGATGAAGAAACTTGTGTAGGGATTGAAGAAACATTTCAGGACTAGCAACTCTAATGCTAGCCTTATCTTTCTGAGAATACAAAACTCAACTTGCTTTGTTTTTAAACTGGTCGGGAAAAATTTTAAAGATAAATATAGTTATATTTTTGCGCCAGAAATTGAATGTAAGCACTGATGAATATTTATATGTGTTTATATGTGCCGTATTTGGATCCAAAAGTATGAATACAAATTTAAGCGTCATAAACCGACATCAGCAGACATAAAAAGACAAGTGCCTGCATAGCCAGTGTGTACTGTTGTTCATTGTATGAATTGGTCTTTGTGTGTGGCGGGCGCATAATGTTCTTTGTTTATTCGTTTATTCTCTTATCTCCAGACTCATTTTGTCTTTCTTGGAGAACACTGTTTTATGACTTCGCTGCTTTCTATAATTGCAAACTGGGTATCGTTCGGATTACGATTTCGTTTGTCAGTATGTTTGTGTGTATTTTTGAGTGTTTGTGTGTATATGACGTGTGTCTTCGAGTGCACTCATTTTTATGTTTGTGTGTGTTTGCTTAAGTTTAAGTGCGTGTGTTGGGCTTGCTGCTTGTTTGTAGTGTGCTTTTTAAATATTTATTTGTAAATATAACATTCTTAGCTGTGAAAATTTTTTTAAAGTTTTTCATTAACGCTCATTTTACATTTTAAAATAAGTTTTATGATCGACCAAATGCAACACGTTTAACCTGCCATTGACCAAGATGCAGATGCTGAAAATGAAACTTGTTATAATGATAGTGATGGTAATGGTGATAGTGATAATGATAAGTGGCGATAATGATGATGAAAGCAACTATGATGGCAATAACGATGATGATAATGAAAACGATGACGATGATGAATTCAGAGAGGCATGGCAAACCTTCTGGCCAGATGAACTTTTCATAAATGATGAAAGTCCAAGCACTTGTGGTTTCTCAATACGGAAAATGACAAAAAGTGTTGACGTCACTCTGACATCACGTGCTCTCAGAATGTTAACTTTCCTACTTTTAAGACCATCTATACGACTTTGAAGTTTTATTGTTTTGTTTATTTTTTCATTAATATGATTTTCTCAACTACAACAACAAAATTTTGCTCTTATGCTAAGTGATATTAGCAATAACGTTTGTCTCTTTGTTGTTAACATCGTGATTTATACAACTTGACTATGTTTTTTATTAAAGATGCTGCTTAATTTATTTTATCAACTCAGTTTAGTTGTCTTATCACTTCAATTTTGTAAAGTAAAAACTGCAAAGTTTTCCAACTTATGGAAAAGCTCGCATGCCCACATGCCCCGTGAAAACATTTCAGCTATTGATCACTGGACGATCAATCAATCCAGAGCGCGTTTATAGGAAGCAGCATTTTGTTTGGATGGATGTTAACTTGCTCGTTGATCTCTAAGGTACCTTTTGTTTCTTTCTAATGGTTCCTGGCAGAAAACCATAAGTTACACATACACGCATTAGAAGCGAAATCATGTCACTAACAATAAGATATTAGGCGAACTGTACAAATATTATTATATTGTGAAAAATTATTAAGATTATATATATATATATATATATATATAATAAATTTATATAAATTTTATTATAAATTAAGTTGTTTTTTACATAATAAAATTTTATGTTAATAATAATATTAATTATATTAATAATTATTTCTATTATTATTACTAAAATTGCCATAAATAAACAATCATTACGGCATTACTATAAATAGATTACCAAAATATCTGAGATGTGACATGATCTATCTTGGGCTACATTTCGACGACAAATGTCACCATCAAATTATGAAGGTGCAACATAGCTATGACGTCATCATCAAATTATGAAGACGCATCATAATTATGACGTCATCATCAAATTTTTTCAATGATATATATATATATATACTCTTTTCGCAAACTTTGCCTTCCTCTTTTCACGTACATGAATAATAATTTTTTCTATTTTTTATTCAATGTTGTCAGAATAGCAGAAATCGTACAGTGACTAAGAAGAAACTGAAAGTGATGACGATGATGATGAAGATTACGAAGATAATGATGACGATGATGTTGATGATGAAGATATGATAATAATGATGACAATGATGCTGATGATGACGATGAAGAGGGCGATGAAGATGGCAATGATAATGATCCTGACAATGATGATGATGATAATGCTACTGAAAATGTGAATGATACTGATGATGATGCTTCCGCGGTAATGATGATGATGACGCCGATGATGATAATGATGGCACAGAGTTGCGTGCAAAGCTTGACATATTTTTGAATCACTTTATTACACCTTGTGCGCATGACAGTGATGATAATGATACTGGTCACTGGTCAGCGATGATTATGATACTGTCAGAGAATGATGATGATGATGGTGGTGGAGGCGATGATGATTGTGACTATCAACGCCATAATTGTGAAGATGACGCATGTAATAAAAGAATTTTAACTGAATTCATCTCTCAAAAACGCAATTTTATTAAATAATATACCTACAACAAAAATATGTTCAATCAATTATCGTTAAAAACAAGAAAAAATTATTTTCGAATCACCATCATATTCGTCGGAAAAACGTCATCACCATTGGTGACGTCACTAACTTGCGGCAATTACTACGTCATCGTCATGTCGTTGCACGTGATCAATCACTGCAGCAACCGAAACCACGGTGACGATCATAACAACAACAACAGCCACAACAACAATAGCCACAACAACAGCCACAATGACAACTGCAACAACAACAGCCACAATAACAACTGCAACAACAACAACCACAACAACAACTGCAGCAACAATCGTTGCCGCAACGACATCATCACCACGGCAACCATCCACCTATTAACTTCATCCGTTGCAGAGTCTCAATGATAGATTGCTTGGACAATAGCGTCCGGGATATCCTGCCTTTAAAAGCCGTATGTTAGCTTATCCTTGACCCATGTCTCATATGCAACTAAATAACACGGGCTCAATGAAGATTCATCCTGCTTTTTGTTTCTCATTCAACATATCATCATATCTTTGTATGTTTATGTCAGTGTATGTGTGTGTGTGTGTGTGTTTAGGTGTGTCAGATGATGATGATGATGTTGGTGGAGGATACGGGTGTGTATGAATGCGTTATTCGTTCGTTTGGTTCATTTAATGCTTGCATATGAATAAAGAAAGAGGTTTTTTAGTTGAATATAATTTTCATATTATATATGTGATTAATTAAATGATATATATATATATATATATGTGTGTGTGTGTGTGTGTGTGTGTGTGTGTGTGTGTGTGTGTGTGTGTGTGTGTGTGTGTGTGTGTGTGAATACACCTACAGGAAAATGTGAAAACATGTTGTTTGATGAGAAAATAATTGTAGGCCGGCCATGACTGGTTAGCTCTCTAATTAGGGATGTGCTCCTAGCCGTCGTTCGGCAGGCAGACACGTCAATTATATTTTAATCACAAATATTTAGCGGAAGAGAAGATGGCGTGTGCTCTCCAGGTGTTCGCGGAAACAAATTTTACCTGCAATGAACTGATGACGATGGATGGAGACGGTGATTGATGCTGGTGACAACGTGACGCCATACAAATCATACCTTTTTGTTATTATTATTTTTATTACTAATATTATTATTATTATTATTGTTATTTTTATTCTTGTTTTTGTATTTCTATTTGAAGGCTCTTTAAACTAGAATTGCGAAAGAATTTTAGTATGCCACATTGATTTTAAGTGCATTGGAAGTTTTTTCAAATCAAAATCAATCCAATCTTGGGGCAATGACGCCGTTGGTCTTGTTGTTATGAATGGGATTTTCCATGCTCTTTTGCTTTACAGCAAATTGTATTTTGTCTGAATCCACCGAAATGTTTCAATGAAAGCAAGTTACAATTCAATTATGTTGTTGATGAGTAACACTGAGTAACAATGAGTGAAAACATCTTTGTGGAATATGACTTCCTCTGCGTACATATTATATTTTTACAATAACAATTATACTGAAGATGTATATACAACACGCAGGCACACAAACACAGGCACACACAATATCAATATCAAATCAATAAATTTTGTCATATTACCAATACGACAACAACATGTTTTATACCATTTGACGTTACATTCTGATTGTTATATTGGTGTGTAGGACATAGGTTTGCGTGTTTATCTTTGCTTGGTAGACAGGTAGGTAAACATTGATGTGTCTTTCAATTGTTTGTTTGTTCATTTGTTCGTTCGTTCGCCCGCTTGTTCGCTTATTCGTTTGTTCTTCGTGCGTGTTCTTTCATAATTTGGAAATAATTTCTGAGTGCAGCGCTATGGTGCATTCTGATGTCTTTTCATCTATTTCAGTTCATAAATGTGTGTTTGTTTTTGTGTGTGTTTGTTTGTGTGAACGTGTTTGTGTGTGTGTGTGTGTGTGTGTGTGTGTGTGTGTGTGTGTGTGTGTGTGTGTGTGTGTGTGTGTGTGTGTGTGTGTAAGTACATTGTCTGCCCACTTCTTTGCTCCAATCGTGCATTTGATGATGTTATTTTAATATGTCGTTCTGCTTAATTAACAATAATTTGTAGGCACGCATTACATACATATAGCGATAAACAACTACAAATAATAAAGAAAAAATTGAGAAAAGAAAGCGAGAAAGGGAGAAAAGAGAGATAAAAAAAACACGTAAACAAACAAATAGAAATATATAGAAAAATATATATACAGAAAATTAGAAAAATTGCGATAAAAGCGGACTAGAAGAGCGATCAACAAAGATAAACAGAGTAAAAGATACGAAACAAAATGCGGGAGAACATGGAAGAAGACAAATGATCGTTTAAGCGTCGTTCTGTTCCTTTCTGACACTAACGATCTTCTGATCGATGAAAGCACGCAACAACATCATTTAGGTTCCTCCTCGCATATGCAAACAACTCCACATACAAATGTACATTCATCCTCTATGCCTCGTAGAAGTGTGCGTGTGCGTGTGTGTGTGTGTGTGTGTGTGTGTGTGTGTGTGTGTGTGTGTGTGTGTGTGTGTGTGTGTGTGTGTGTAAGTTTATATGTGCGTTCTTGTGTGCCTGTACCTCATAAAATATGTTTCGTCAACATGAATACGATAAGTTTATTTGGGAGTGTTTAATTATAATAACTATATTTCAACTTTTTCTGCGGAAATTTTTATTCAAGTTTTTCAAACAATAAACAAGAGTGTTTTGTTGTTGCTGAAGAATAATACTCAATTGAAATGTTCTAACACAAATGTTCTATAAAAATATTTTTTAAATTTTCCATTTCATTCTTCCATTTCTAATGACTTGGAACAATTGAAACAATTGTATGAATTGAAAAAATAAAATGAAATGAATCCTAACGAACAGTGATATCTGGTAAAAGAAATGTGCATCGTGGCTGAATGGAGTTTTCAAGCGAAGCCTCCTCAGAAAACTCAGCAGCAGCTTTAGGAATTCTGGCAAAAATTTTAATTAAAATGAAAAAAATTTTGCAAAATTAAAAGCTAGCACGTGAATAAACAAATATAACAGTGTCTTTTAATACCTGGACATAAATATGTGGAGAATAAAATAGTTAAAAGGATAAAGAGAAAAGAAAGAGAAAAGAAAAGCAGAAAGAAAGAAAGAGAAGAGAGAGAGAGAAAGAGAGAGAGAGAGAGACTGGCAAATGAACTGATGAACATGTGCATTCAATTAGACTGCCTAGAAGATCTCAATTAGTGGATAATGACCCAGCACTAATCCGCCTTGCGTGGGAGCTCATTATTATCGATGATGACGTTTTTGTCATCCTCCCAGAAAAACATCTTCATCATCTTAATTATTATTTTCATCATCCTAACTATGTCCATTCCCATTCATCGTCATATTTTTGGTTTACAAAAATAGTTCTCTGAATTATTAATACAAATACTGTTTCTTATGCCTTGAATGTTGTTCGTTCTTTACTTTAAATTATATAGTTTATCTAGTGAGAAGGAAACACTTACCTTTTTCTCTGCAGCAGTTTATAGCGCTTTTGTTATTTATAAATATTTTCATTTTTTATATATTTTTTAATATTAAAATTTAGCCATTCTAAAACTTCCTACAGTATAATACACACAAACATACAAAGATATAAACTATAAGTTAACGAAAAAATTATGCGAGCAAACAAAAACATAAACTCAAGAAAAAAAAGAAAAAACACACAGGCAAACAAACCCACACCACACTCACATAGAACCAAACGCACAAGCATCTTAACAGATGTCGCGAGGAACATCTTGTTTTGAAACTTTTTGATCAGTTTTTGCTTAACAGTTCTATAAGAGATATCTCATTTGATCATTAAACATATAATTTGTATTCTTCAATATAATTTAAAAAGTTTTGTATCACTTATTTTCATTTTTGTGAGAATTGAATACAGCATAACACACATGAATATGATAACTTTAAACGTAATAATATGGTTGATTGTTTTTATTGAAGCTTCAGTTCTAGTAAATCGGAAGAATACTTTTATAGAATTGAAGATTTTATATTATAATTAAACTTAATTTTAAACAATTTAAAATCAATATGAACTTACCTAACTTTCTTCAAATAGCTTTCATTTTAGGTGTACCACGAACGTAGTATTAATACATACATTGAAAAAAAATAAGGAAACAAACTGGTCGGTGTGTCTTATTTTTAAACTACAAAGTACAAACCCCACACCGAGTACACCTAAGAAGTATTCTAATCAATGTACAAACTCATTGAGAACATCTTCATCTGCTGTTGGCCAGTTTTTGCATAGGTGTCTAGTGCTTTTACGTGTGCACTCAAGTATGTACTTGGGTATGTACTTGGGCGTGATGCTTGGTGTTTTTATAAATTAACCTGAAGTAATTGCGACCAATTTTGTATGGATTCATTAATTTTGGCATATTTAACTATAAATAGCTGAATATGCTTAACAAACATGTTAAATGTAGTTAGTACAATCTAAGTACCGTCCTTATTATCGTCATCATTGTAGGTGTGTGTGTGTTTCTCGAAACATGTTGCATTTGTTTTGCTATTTTCATTTTATTGAAAAATATTTTTACATTTTATTCTTAGATTTTGATCAGAAACATTTTATATTTTCATTTTTGCATCTTATTAAAAAAACTTTTTAATTTTATTTTTAGATTTTAATAAGAAGTTTTAAAGTTTTAAGTTTTACATTTTTGACTTTAGTGTTAAAAAAACATTTTTAGTTAATATTTGAAGAAGAAAATTTTTTAAATCAGATTACATTCGTTCGCTTCGTTTTCCACTCAGTCTCCGTAAAAATTTTCATCATCTCCGTCAGATTCACCACCAAGTAAAAGTGAAAATACTTTCTAACCTTGTAAATTTTCATCTTAGCCCTAATAAAAAAAAAGCCATTGACCCAAGTCCTCTTTTGGCTACGCCTCTTTTAACTTTACCATAATCATCACCAATATCGCCGTCGTCATCGTCATCATCACCATCGCTATCGCGATTACCGTTTGTTATTCGCAGCCTTAGATGACATCATAATCTGAGTGATTAGACTTAAGTGGAGCTACCATCACCATCACCATCGTCGTCGTCGTCGTCATCATCATCATCTACCTGATTGTTGGCCGCAGCCGTGGTGCGTAAACTTAATTGCTATCTTTTTCATCCTTACTCTTATCACCATCGTTGCGTACATTATTATCACCATATCACCATATATATTGCAATCACATCAATCAATCAATTAATTAGCTTATAAAGCGCTATTTCCGCGATGTTCAACAGTGCTCCTCAATGAATTTTGAAAACAGATGGGTCTTGAGATCCGCTCTGAACTTCGCAAGTGATGGAGAAGTAGTCAGAGAAGTAGGTAGAGAGTTCCAAAGAAAAGGACCAGAAAAAGCAAAAGCAGATTTGGCAAAAGAGTGTTTAACACGAGTTAAGAAAAAGCGAGAAGAAGAAAACGACCGTAAACCGGGGCGTTTAGGTTCAATTAATATATCTGATAAATACTTAGGAAATAATTTAGATTGAGACTTATACATGAACATGCAAATTTTAAAAATTATTCTATATTTTATAGGTAGCCAGTGCAAGAAAACAAGATATGGAGATATATTAGGAAAGAAAGGGGCACGAGCAACTAGACGAGCAGCAGAGTTTAAAAGCTTTAATTAAAGGATTGGGTATAGAGTCAGGAAGACCATAGTAGAGCGAGTTACAATAATCAATCCTAGATAAGACTAACGAAGTAACAAGAAGGAGAAGAGTAGGATCATCAAGAAAAGGCAAAAGTTTTTTTATTCTACGTAGATGAAAGTAAGAGCTTCTAGCAACACAATTAATCTGAGAAAAGAGAGACATAGTAGAATCAAAGATAAAACCTAGACTACGAAACTTATGAGAGACATCAAGAGTTTTAGAATCAGGTAAGATAATAGGAGGAATAGTAATAGAATATTTAGATTTATTAAAACAAATTAATTCAAACTTAGAAGGATTAAGTTTAAGACACATAGAGTCAGACCAAGCGATAATTGAAAAAAAATATAGATATAGATTATAAAGAACACTATTGAGATTAAATGGAAGAAAAAAAGTATAAATGTAAGAATCATCAGAATATAGTTGATTAGAGAAAGAAAAGTTATTAATAATACAAGGTAGTTCAGAAGTATAGAGTATAAATAGAAGAGGGCCAAGGATAGAACCCTGGGGTACCCCGAAAGTAAGAGTAGAGGAGTTAGAAGTAGAATTATTGAGAACAACAGAAGAAAAACGATTACAGAGATAAGAAGAAAACCAAGATAGACAAGAATCAGTAATATTAAAAGAAAGATGCAGCAGTCTCAAGAGAATAGTATGGTCAACAGTATCAAAAGCTGAGGAAAAGTCAAGAGCAAGAAGAAGAGTAAGATTACTATTGTCACTAGAGAGAAGGATATCATTGTGTATTTTAAGTAAAGAAGTTTCAGTACTGTGAGCAGGTCTATCGCTATCATAATCATCTGGATAAACAATGCTTCATCCAGATTTGTATCATTATTAATATTTCATCATCCACATGTTGCATTCATCATTTTCACACTATGATTCCCATACTCACATCGTTGTTATCGCCATCATCCTCATCATCACCATCAACATCATCACATCATCATCATCATTATCATCATAAACATTATCACATCATCATCACCATTATCACCTTTAACATCATTATCACTATCACCATCAACATCAACTTATCATCATCATCGGACTTATTAGGTCATCTGTTTTGTTATTGTTATTATCATCGTCTTCATCAATATTCTTATCATCTTTCATTACAATAGTCATTGATTGTCATCATTTGAGATATCGGTTTAGTTATTTTGAAGAGGATGTAACTCATTTAATTCTTCGTTACGAGGTCCATTTTTATTGGAAGTGTGATGATTCATTCATATCATTCATCGCAGTCATCACAATCAATATTATTTCCTCACTACCATCATCATCATTTGTATCGTCATCCTCATCATCATCCTCTTTTATCATCGTCACTTGGGCCGTCCCGCTGGTATAGAGCTAAGTTTGCCTGTTTAAGTAATTTGTTCCAGTCAGTCAGCCATACATTGTCTCGCTCTCTTTATGAGCATTTGTAACTCTCGTCTCATGTGTCTGCGTGTCTCAGTGCGTGTCTCAGTGTGTGTGTCTCAGTGTGTGTTTCTCAGTGCGTGTCTCAGTGTGCCTGTTTGTATACGCAATGCATGCGTGCGTAACTGAATTATGTTGGTGTACGTTAAAATTTGCGCGTTTGTGTTTTGTTATGCAAACATTTTCCCATTTACGATCGTAGGCGTTTGAGGGACAACATGCATTTTTGTTTCAGTGCAAATATATAATTTTTTATATGAATTTTGTATTTTTGTAATAAACTTAATGTGTGTGTTCATGCAAGTGTGTTGTGTACGTGTGCGTGTGTGTGTGTGCGTGCATAACTCTATGACGAGTGCTGGCTCAATCAGAGATGAACTAATAAATGATGAAAGATATTACACATAAGCAGTTGAAAATTGAAGATGAGATTGAAGATGCAGGTACAAATAGGTTCACAAAATACAATACTCCATCTACGTGTTTGCATGTTTTCATATAAGTTTCCAATGTGCTAACCACAGTGCGTAATTAAACATACAACACGTGTGTGTGTGTGTGTGTGTGTGTGTGTGTGTGTGTGTGTGTGTGTGTGCAGACTGATGTTCATTATGCAAATATGCAAACACACGCTCTGCATATACATACGCACGTACGTGATCTGTGTACACGCGCGCTCGCAACTCAAACGTAATCATCATACAACAAATGCAGTAGAGTGCAGAGCGAGCGATTAAATACAAACATACTAACGTTGAATTGTGTATTTGTGAACACGTTCGTGTATCTAATGTAGCTAATAGAGGTTACGCGATGACTGCAGGCATATGCTGGCACCTATATCCGTCTACTACAAGTATGTTTCAAAAGTTGTAGTTTCAAGAGTCGTAGTTGTTCGCTAACCGTCTATATCTTTTACTGCTTTTTAATTCTCTATTTCTCTCTCTCTCTTTAATTATTTTTTAGGTTATCCACCAACGTGTTCATGTTTATTAAATTTATAAAGAGTGAGCACATTAAAGACAAAACTGTTTTCATTGTAAAATTTTGTTTACTTTGCTAATCCAAACAAGAAAAATAATTCGTTTAATTGTACGTTCTTGTGTGTACCTATGTATCAGGAGATTTGTATGTAAATATGTTTGTACACGCTGTGTATGTATGAGTTGTATGTATACGTGTTGCATACCTTTTGTATAAATGAATGTTGTGAGTGTACTTGTATTTATACACGCGGTACGATACGACTGATGAGTTTAATTAAATTGACACTCTGCGAATAACGGAAATATGGATGTATGCATGAGTTGATAGATGGAGTGCGTTCCGTTAACGCGTGTGTGTGTGTATGTGTATGTGTATGTGTGTGTGTGACGATAGTGTTGTTTGTGCTGTTGTGTGTGATCCTGTGTGTGGTTTTGTTGTTTTTATGTGTTGGTGTTTTAAGGTGTTGTTGTTGTTGTTGTTGCTGTTGTTGTTGTTATGATCCATCAACATGCTTGTATCAATAGGATAGCTATCCCAACTGATACAAGCATATTGATACATCTCACTGTTCACTTGACTGCATGCCAATATGCATGTTTATCGTTTGCAAGTTGCTTGCCAATAACTCATCTTACTTACTTGCGTGGTTGTGTGTGATCTATCTTCAAAAGTAATCTCATTCAACTATTTCTATTTTATTTTTTATCATTGTTATTGCGCTTTTAGTTATAAATAAGATGTAAAATGGTTTCTATAACCACGGATATCTTTATCAATTTCACTATTGATGGCTTAACCACTTTCAAATTAACTGACGCGACACTAACAAACCAATACAGCAGCCTAACATGGCGTAACATAACACACACACACACACGCACACAAACAAATTTTTGCATGTCTGCGTGAGTCTGTTTGTTTGTGTGTGTGTGTGTATTTGTGTGTGTATTTGTGTGTGTGTGTTTGTTGTTATGTATCCACACGATCTATACCAATAAAATCGCCTCTAATACACAAAGTTAGTAAGAGAGAGAGAAAGAGAAAGAAAGAAAGAGAGCACTAGAAAAGCTCAACGTATCGGGTATTGATCGGGTATTCCCATTGTGACCGAAGATCTGAAATTGGGTAGGGTATTGGGTATTACGATTGTTTGCTTATCTTTTCAGAATGTATTGCGATGTTGTGTGTTTGTTGTTGTATTGTTGTCTCTTTATGTATGCTGTATATGTTAAGTTTGTAAGAAACTATGACAGTTGAATGTTTGTTTTATGTGCTGGTCATCTGCTGGCTGCTTTAAATTTGGTGTCCAAACGTCAGTGTCAGTAGTTGAGTAGCTGTTTTGTTGTTATTGTCAACTGTGTTTGTTTACCGCTGTAGGCATGGAGTTCCAGAGCAGCAGTCTCATCCAACCAAGTCATTTGATAATGTCCTTTGTTAGTTCTGTCATGTTAATATCATTTGTTTTATTTAGGTTCTGCAAACATCGTTTACTTTAATAGCGTTTAGTATCTATTTTCTGTGAGTATGTTTCGGTTTGTTAATATACAATTGCAATGTCGTTTGGTGCGATAGATTTTCGCTATGTTATTTTTGTGCATTAAATCATGCTAATTCATTTCGTTTTTAATGCAGTTTAACAATTATTTTTACATTTTTTGTTTTAGTTTCATTTTTATTTAAAACGATGCAGAACCAGCAGCAGTATTAACAAATACTCAAACAAACTTCAGCTTCTCAATTGTTAATTAACGTCAAAACATTTGAAATTATTTTCCACGAGCAATCATTAAACTTTTTAAATTTCAGTTGATTAATAACCTATTTCATTTTCATGATTAATAACATAAATAACTTTTTCGTAACCCATCCATCCATCCATTCATTCATTTGTATTAAATATTCTCTGTTGAATTTGATGCAATGACATTTGGATGCATGTGTGTATGTATGTGTATGTGTGTTTTTGTGTGTGTGTTGTGTAGGCAAGCTATGGTGCATTTTTAGCATGTGCGTGTGTGCGTGTGTTGTGTACGTGTAATCACGTGAATGTGTGTGTGTTTGTGTGTGACTGCGTGTGTGTGTGTGTGTGTATGTGTGTGTCGTGTGTGTGTGTGAATGTGTGTGTGTGTGTGTGTGTGTGTGTGCGATTGTGATTGATTGTTGCACTAAAAACATTGCTCTTCTTTTGTGCCGGTCTGCGATAACGAAAACTAATTATCTGTTTAGTTTTCGTTGTCTTTATGTCGCCGTCATCCTCCTCCTCCTCATCATCGTCGTCGTCATCATCATCATCACCATCATCAGCGTCATCATCTTCGTCGCCGTCATCATCATCAGCTTCATCAACATCATCATCATCATCCTCATTTCATCCTTATCGTCACCATTATCATCATCATCGTCATTCTCATCGTCATCGTCGTCGTCGTCATCTTCAACACCAACACCGTCATCGTTCATCAAGCTGACATTTTTATATCTTCGATGATAAAGTTATCATCTACAAACAGGGGGGGGGGCATTTTTATATCTTCGATGATAAAGTTATCATCTACAAACAGGGGGTGGGCATTTTTATATCTTCGATGATAAGTTATCATCTACAAACAGGGGGGGGGGGGCATTTTTATATCTTCGATGATAAAGTTATCATTTACAAACAGGGGGGAGGGGCAAACTTTCTGCTGTGAGGGCCGCATTGAGAACTATTTTACCTTTGAAGGGACGCAAATAGCAAATTTAATAGCAAATTTTTTCGACCCGAGAAAGAAGAGGATTTTAAGATTTGTGGTTTTTTGGTGAACAAGGCCTGACGGGCCTCATAAAATAGCTTCGCGGGCCGTGGTTTGTCCGCCCCTGATTTACAATAATAATAATTTTAGCAGGGTTATTTTTATTTTTTTTTTTACATTTTTTTTTCAATTAAAAATAATATTGTTATTTCAACATTTTAAAAAGATGTATATCTTTTATCGTAAAGTTGTATTTCTCTGAATCATCTCTGCAATTTAAGATGCTTGCGCCTTTCATAGAATATCAAATTAGAAATTATTTTGATGATTTAAATTTTTTTATTTTCTTAATGTTATTATTATCACGAAAAATTGAAACTTATTCATTTGTTTTATTCACTCGTTTTATTTATTCATTTCTTCACTCACTCACTCACTCACTCACTCACTCACTCACTCACTCACTCACTCACTCACTCATTCATTCACTCACCCATTCACTCGCTAATTCATTCACTCACTCATAGAGGAATGTACTTTGTGACGTCATCGATATGGAAGGCCAATTGTTTTTGGCGCATAATTTATGATTAGCAAACAACAACAACAACATCAGCAACAGCAAAGCGACTGTTGCGCAGTTTTATTGTGTGTGTGTGTGGTGTGTGTGTGTGTGTATGTGTGTGTGTGTGTGTGTGTGCGTATGTGTGCTGTTCTCGTTTTTTACTGCCGTTTTGAGAATAGCTCATGCAGTAAAAATGTCACGTCACATTACGTGCTCTGCTGTTACGAGGTTCGCTGGTTCAACTGCAAATAGAGTTTTTGTTACATTCATAGTTTTTCTTAAATGGTAAAAATTGAATAAAAGTTTCCCAGCTTAAGGCTTTGATCGTTTGAAATTAAATATTTTCACACATATGTTGTTGTCTGAATTTTTATTCATAATATTTGATCAATTTTGAATTTTTTGTACACTGCTTATTTTTGTTTTATCAGGTTGGTCGTATTTACGTGGCGTTTTCAATCATTTAGTGTTATCGAGTTGTTGAACGTTTGGCTATGTTGATTGTTGGGCACACATTGCTTGTCGGTTACACGTGTTCTTTTGTTAGGTTGAGCCTGTGTGTTGTTGTTGTTTGCGTTTACATGTTGTTGAAGATAGTTGTTGGACGAATTTGTTGCTACGTTTTGATGAAGATTGTTGTGGATCGACGATGACTTTAAATGTTGTCAGCGTAATTGTTTTCTCATTCACTTTCATCCACATCAATTCTTGTTCCTCCCTTTGTATTAACTTATCTCATTCAGAACTTTTCAAATTTAGTTCAACTTTTGAATAATTCATTGTTGCCATGGTGACGTCATTTTAGGATGAAAATTTTTATTTTATTGCTTTATAAATATTTTTTTACATTTTTCGTTCAAATTTTTCAATAATTTGCTACAGAAATTAGCATCTTGATATAATATTCAACTAAATTCAATTAAATTATTCAGACAGATTTGTTTAGATCACTGTTTTCAATGCTGCTGATTTTTATATCAGTGCCCTATTAGTAATTATATCAATATTGCTTGCTACAGGACAACAAAAACCTGCGCCCGAATGCTTTCGTTTTAAAAAAAATATTTAAATTATTAACTGATAACTAATTCACCAAATTTGTGCTATCAAATGAAAATTAACTAAAATATTGATGAATAAAATGATTTTTTTAAGTTAAACTCAGCCAAATTTTTCATTTCAGTGTCAATCAAAGGCACCTACCCCTCGCAAACATTCACGAACATCTTTCTCGTTGCTGTAACTAGGGGTGCTCAAGACGAAAGTAACAACATCGGGACGTTTCAGGTTGGATGGATGGATGGATGGATGGATGGATGGATGGATGGATGGATGGATGGATGGATGGATGGATGGATGGATGGATGGATGGATGGATGGATGGATGGATGGATGGATGGATGGATGGATGGATGGATGGATGGATGGATGGATGGATGGATGGATGGATGGATGGATGGATGGATGGATGGATGGATGGATGGATGGATGGATGGATGGATGGATGGATGGATGGATGGATGGATGGATGGATGGATGGATGGATGGATGGATGGATGGATGGATGGATGGATGGATGGATATGAATGAATGTCGGAATAAGTTTGTTTGGCATATCGTATGTATGTGTTGTCAATACCTATGATAGTATGCCTGCGAGTGTATATGTCTATTTTATATAAGTATGTTTGGAAAGATTATATATATGCAACATAATAATAATATATTTTGAAAATGTTTTAAATTTTTGTAAGAGTAACTTTTAATTGATGGATGAGTTTTCAAAAATATGGTACGTCAGGAAGAAATACTGTTGTTAAGACAAACGTTC
>NW_008705254.1:3591729-3594229 GCF_000326865.2 Helobdella robusta
AATATTTATATGGAAGTACGTATTACACCTTAATGTAAAAATTTATAAACTTATACAGTAAAAACAATTCCCTGGATACATATAGAATGTTATACATGATACATGGGCTCTTAAAATGCATCTCTCACTCTCTCTCTCTCTCTCTCTCTCTCTCTCTCTCTATAAAATATTCTGAGGTACATCTTAGGAATAAATTATGAACATTTATTCATTTATTGATTAATTCTAACAAGAGAACCTCACACAATGGAGTGATAGACGGACCGGTGGAGAGCTTCTGCGTTTAAGAGATGGAAATCAATCACAGCACTCATCTCATTAAGCTCCATAATTCATTTAGTGCCAGACGCATTAAGAAAGGAAGGCATTGTAATTTATAATTAATTTTTCATGTATAAATCATCGGTGCCGTTGTAACAATGAACGTATTAGCATAAGTATTGTCCTTCTAATGATAATAGTAGTTGCGATTGTGTGTGGCTGTAGCAGTTGTAGCGGCAGTTGTGTCTGTCTGTGGCAGCAATTGTTTGGCATTGTTTGAATCTTAAAAGAGGGTATTCAAAGCTGACCAGCGCGCAAAACATCCATCTATGCAAAACATGACCATCATAACACTTGAGCTACCTCAATATTTAGATTTATATAATTTTAGCATATAACCACCCACTCTCTCCACTCACGCCAGCATCTCAATCCAATGTTGACGTCATTTCACCCTCACTGTCCTCACGTTCTCACCTGCACCAATCCGACGTCACACAAAACGGAAGTTGAAGTTCTTTGGGTGGCTCCTGGCCGTGGTACTGGATGCATGGAATTCAGGTTGGTGATCATGATAATGATGATTGTGAGGAGGTTGATATTGATGATAATGATGATGTGAAGATGATGAAGAAGATGATGGTAATGATGATGTGGTGATGATGATAATGATGTTGTGATGATGATGATATACGATGATGTTGTGATGATGAATATGATGTAGTTGGTTATGGAGTTGTCTATGGCTGTGGTTTGTTGTAAGATTTGAATGGGGCTAATTATCATCAATTAGGACTTGTTTTGTGATTTAGCTAATGTTGAAGTTGATGCTACAAAAACTAACACTGAGTCGGCTCTTTAAACCATTCAATTAACGTCTTCGTCTTCCAAATCAGCTCTCAAAAGTTCCCCAGGCCAACCAAGTAGATCAAGTAGACATGACCCAATATTGAAATTTAGATCAACTTAACTATTCCAGTTGATATTTTATTTAAAAGTTTTCGTAACAAAGTTGCCACATCGATAAACTAGCCAACTGAGCACATGATGTGATGATGGTGGTTATTGTAAAAAAAATAGAATCTAACAAAAAGGCATCACCTTTGATGGTTTCTATCTTAGTTATCAAATTATCGCATCTAAATATACATAATAATAATTCATAATGGTAATATATTTCATAATAATTCCCATCGCGTCGTATTTTTATTATTATTATTGATCTCATTAGAATAATTATTGCTATAATTATTGTTATAATAATTGTTATAATTATTGTTACAATTATCTTATGACGGTTATACAACACTCGTCTGCCACAGCTAAATAAAATTTCGCAAGAGATAACATCGAGTCGGCAAGCACTCAGACTGGTTGGACGTTTTTATTAATGTTCGCCGGTATTTATACCAATAAATAAATACAAAATCGGGTATTCCACTCCCTTACACACGTATATACACAAACAATCATACACACACACACACATCCATGTATACACAATACAAACATACATACACACATACAAACATTCACGGATACATACACTCATACCTACATACATACAAACAAACAAACAAACATACATATGTACAAATACATACATATATACATACATACATACAAACAAGCATACAGGCATACATTTATAATTAGAATCTTAGGTTTGTATGTATTTATTACTCAATAATATTTATGTGTCTTGTAACGCATTCGCTTTTATTTTTCAGTGTTGGTCATTTTTCTTCTTCCCGCCGTTCACACTTGTTTCTGCTGAACGCCAGTATGTGATTAGGTTTTGGGGGGAATATTTGTGGTGGCGATGAGGAGGAAGAGAAAGATGATGATGACGATGGTAGTATTGGTGATGGTTTCGGTGGTGATGATGATGATGGTCCTCGTGTTGATGATGATGATGATGATAGTGGTGGTGATGATGATGATGATGATGGTGATGATGATGGTGATAGTGACGGTGATGATGATGAAAGTCCAGGTGGTGATGATGATGGCCCTGGTGGTTATGATAATGGTCCTGCTGGTGTTTTTGATGATGATGAGATTCTCAAAGGATCAATATTCATTGATCCTTTGAGAATGAAAATTTCAAGATGAAGTTTCATCATTTTGTCTCCATCGCAATTTTTAATTTTTAACTTTAGGTTCATACAATTAGCATCGTCATTCTGATGTTAATTTAATTTAAATTCACTTTTTGTTTGTCTTCATTATGACGCAA
>NW_008705254.1:3595777-3688277 GCF_000326865.2 Helobdella robusta
ATGACGATTACGAAATGACGATGAATAAATTATTATTATTATTATTATTATTGTTATTATTATTATTATTATTATTATTATTATTAATATTATCATGATATTGAAGTGATAAATATGAAAACGAGGACGATGATGATGACGATGATGGTGATGGTGATGATGGTGGTGGTGATAATGATGACGACGATGACGAGGTGAGAACGAAAATCCAATAATCCAATAATGATTTAATTGCCATAAATTGCAGAAAGTTGAGGATGATAACAACGAAGACTAACACAACTCACAATCCTCACGGTTTTTGCAGTCACAATAATAGTCATTTCAACTATCGAGTTACAAAGTTTTCCATTATGTTACAACACACACACACGCACACACACACCACACATACATACACATACACATACATACATACACACATACACACACATACACACACACACACATTCCCATTCTCTCTCTCTCACTGTCTCTCTCACTGTCTCTCTCTCTCTCTCTCATACACACACGCGCGCGATCACACCTACTGATGTTGCTTCAAGATGTTTGTTGATTGAAGGTTCTAAATGTTGGACGGACAAACGTTTTATCATTACGAATATTAATCATGTTATTTGGTTTTGAGAAATAAAAATTTATTCGAAATTAAAGAAAAAGTTATCGATGAAATCTGTTATATAAGAAACAATGAGTTTTTTCATTGTCTGCAATTTAATGTTTTTGGTTTTTTCATAAATCATTTCACTGTGGAAAATTTTTCACCCATCTGAACATGTGAAGAATTGTGTGTGTGTGTGTGTGTGTGTGTGTGCGTTTGTGTGTGTGTGTGGTGTGTGTGTGTGTGTGGTGTGTGTGTATCAGTTTAATATTGTTGTGTGTTTTCATGTAATTTATGTATTTGTGTGCGTGTGTTTGCCCAGGAGTGTGTTTGTATGTTTGTGTAACCTGTGTATGAATTTGTTTGCGTGTGTAGTTGTGCACATGCATGTTGTATCAGTTTAGATGGTCTGTTTGCTCAAAGGAGAATTTATTTTTGTATTTTCTTATTCTCGAGAATAATGTTCCGACTATTTGTTATGTCAACCAACATTTATTTCTATGTAACTGTGATGGCGGTGGTCTTGGATGAAGTGGGGATGGATGGGTGAATGAATAGATGAATGAATGGATAGATGAATAAATGGATGGGTGAATAAATGAATGAATGAACGATGGAATGAATGGATGCATAGTGGTTTTGTTATAAATGTCTCGCTCCGTCATTCTTTCCCATTGTATATGTGAATGTATATATTCATTTATTCATTCATTTAGTTAATCAGTGTTAATGTAATGTATAAGCTAGTCCTTACACAAGACACCTAGATGTTTGTTTGTGTTATGTACGTGTTTCATGGTGGTTAGTTGGTCGGTTGCATGTTCGTCTGCGGGTGAGTGGTTTCGTCTCGGCTGAGACCAAGACGTGTCTAGCGAAATGTTTTCTAACAAAACACTGGACGGACGATCGGATGGGCATGATGTGAGAACACCGCACGGTGTCTACCAACACCCGCTCGTGTTGCTGCCTAATTTCATTAACAGGTTCTATGCTTGGTTCAACATGCACCGTGCACGATGATTGGCTGCCTCATGTCTGGACGACATGTCCTTCTTTTGTGTGTGTTTGTGTGTGTGTGTTTGGATGCGTTTATATGTCTCTGTGTGAGTGTGTATCTGGTTCCGGTGCTTGTGTGTGCTTGTTTGAGTTTGCAAATATATGCGTGCTTATACGCATCTTTGATGTTCTGTATAATTTTTATCCGTATCATAGGCTACAATTTACGTATTTTACGTAGATGAATTTTCATGAACAAATTTTATCCCTCGTGTGTCTGTCCGTCCGTCCGTCTGTCTGCATATTTGTCTGTCTGTTTATATGTCGGAAAGTGTGATGGGATCTATGTTTCATTTGTTAGAGTATCATGATATAAGTTTGCGTTCTAGCTTATTAATTCTCGTATAAAATTTCTTCACTATATCATTGTTACACTAAGAAATTGTTACACTGATTGTTGCACTAAGAAATAATTTATCATTATCGTTTTTTAATAGTAATAATAATAATATTATTATTATTGTTGTTGTTGTCATTGTTGTTGTTATTATTATTAATATAATCAATTGTAAACAGTTGGTGACTATCATCACCAAAGATCTTTTTTAGTTGTTCTTAAAATTTGTGTCCTATTTTTCAGGCAAGTGATTTTTTTAGTCCGGTTTATTGTCTTGCTTTTTATTTTGTTACAATTTTCGAAGTTGATTCTGCGTTTGTCCATGATATTGTGCCCAATCATTGGTACAGGATTATTCATATTAATATCCTTTGGACGATGATGCGGCTTTGTTTGGATGCTGTCTGATGACTCTTTCATTTTTAGGTGTGTATTTGTGTTCGTCGGTCTGTGCGTGTGTGTGTGTGTGTGTGTGTGTGTGTGTGTGTGTGTGTGTGTGTGTATAAAGATACTTAAACCAACTCGTAAATACACATACGCCACCAACGCATGCATACAATTTTATATACAATCAAACATGAAAACTTATAATGCAACTATTAATTTTTACGCTAAATAAAAAAATTATGTTTTGCAAAAAATTCTTCATAACAACGAATCACTTTACTAATGTTTTTGTTTAGTTTGTGAGAAGAGCATTTGTTGAACAAACACGCTGAAAGACATTTGTGTTTCCGTGGGTGTTAGTGTGTATGCGTTTCATTTTTTTAATTTCGTGAATAAAAGTTTTATCTCCATCGTGAAATTTTTATTGTCATCATTGTTTTCTTTTCCATCATCATCATTCATCGTAGTCTTCATCATCATCGTCGTCGTCGTCATCATCATCACTAGCAACTTCTTCATCACCATCATCTGATCACGATGTGGCAGGTGAAAAATATGTCGTAAACTCGTGTGATAAAACTTTTAGTTTACACGATGTTATATCAATTATCTCTTCTCTGACGATGTTGTAGCGTGTATTGATGATGTTATCAGCTCATTTCATCGAGACATCATTTATTTTATCACCTAACATTACAACGGACGGTCATAAACTAGACCAGGCTTGCCTGATCCATATTATTCAGCTAATCCGAAGTCACACACCATGGCGTGAAATATGACGTGCGTGCATATAAATTGTACTCACGTACAAACACTCTTCACATACAAACAAACACTCAAATATAAATAACTTCACACATACAAACACACTCACATACAAACATCTTCTCATACAAACACACTCACATACAATCATCTTCACTTCACGCACAAACATTCTCATACACAAACATCCTCACATACAAACATTTTCACATACAAACATCCTTACATACAAACATTTCTCCACATACAAATATTTTCAAACCCTATATATACAGAGCTACAGTGCTAGAGAATGAGAATGTCTGGTTGAAAGACGATGGGGCTCTGACTTATGTCATGTGTGAAGATGATGATGGTTAGTTGTTGCCGTTTTTGTTGTTTTGTTGTTGTTGTTATTTAGTCAGTTGTTGACGTCATTGTTTTGTCGCTGTTATTTTGTTGTTGTTGTTGTTGTTGTTGTTTAGATAGTTGTTGATGTCATTGTTCTGTTGCTATTGTTGTTGCATTGCTGTTATTTTTGTTGCTGCCATTGTTGCTACTGTTACTGGTTTGTTGTTGTCTTGTTGTTGCTGTGTTGTTGCTCTGTTGTTGTTAGTATAAACAAGATGTTTGTCAAGTTTTTTTCGTGATTTAGAAAATAATCATCATGGTACGGTTTGCATATTGACGATGCTCTTTGAGTGGGTGTGCTGCTGCTCGTCAATCATTCTTGTTGGTTTCGAAGATCTTTCGTTAGTTAATGTCATAGTTGTTTTCGTTGCAGAGGTTGTTGTTGCGTCGTTGCATTTGTAATGTTGTCAATCTTCTACTTCTCCACTGTCTGATGATTGTGTTGCTATGAAGATGTTTTGATTGTTTTAATTATTTTATAAAACGAATCTGCATAGCATTTGAGAAGGCACTTAACTGAAAATTTTCGTTTTTCTCTTAATTGTACGAATGTGAAGAAGAAATTTATGCAAGTGAATAATTACCATTGAGATAACTGCATCACCACAACTGCTTCATCATTAATGCTAATTGGTCATCACCATATCGTTATTGGTGATAACAAATGATGAAACGCATAAATATAAACAAACAAATGAAGCTAGTCCAGGCATTAGCAAATGCCTCTATTATAATATACGCAATAAAACAGCGAACCCGAGAGAGAAAGCCAAATTATCTTTTCTTGCTTCAATCTGACGTCACGCAAAAAGTCGTTTAATCAATCATTACGTCATGTTCCCGTAAAAGTTTATTCACGTAATTCCGCAAATGAACTTGCTCTAAGCACGCACGTGCTTGTACTGTGTATGTCTTCAGTTGCGTTACGTTGTGCTGTATGTTTGTTTTGCATCCATGCAAATTATTCTAGCAACCATTACAATCATTTCACTGTCGCCAGAGTTAATGTAATGTTTGCCCAGTTTGTTGTAGAGTATTTGTGGCGTGTGTTTTGCGGGTTTTCTTTTACGAATTAATATATGAAGAGTTAACGTGAAATTTTGAAGATAACAATGCGGTTCTACTTGTAGGTTTGTTAGAATGTTTACAAAATATGAAATATGTTTGTACTTACAATGTCGATATGTTCAACAAAGTAAAAAAAGCAGTCAATAGCTACAGTGGCCAAAACATTTTTTTGAAATCATATTTTTTCAGGTTTACTCTTCTGGTGAATGTTAACAGTTTTCATCTCTGAGTATTTAGGAGTATTTCATGACAGGTTCGCGAAGAGGCGCAGACAATGGAATGGACCTTTCAATGAATTTGTTTCATTTTCAAATAAATTTACTTTTGTAACAAATCATGCCAAGATTTACAAATCAAAAAACTATTGTGTAATGTTGTTTTGACGTGACTGCATAAAATTTAAAATCAGAATCTCCAAGGCACATTACACAAACAACTGACATCTGAACCTACAATCGCTCAAACAACCTTGCAACCATTTACACAAACAACTAACTACAACTAATCAACTAATCAAACAACTATTCAACCACAAAAGCACTCGCACATAGAACAACAAGTTCATCCATAAACAGAATCACACATTCAACTATACACGCAGCCATACATGCAAGATGCACCAAAGAAACAACCACACATACAACCACACAAACAACAACACTAACAACCAAACGTACAATCATAGATTGAGAATCAGTGACAAACAATAGATAACATTATACGGAGATAACTCACAGCACTTCCTCTTAACACGTTCCTTTCAGCCGCGCTAACTTACGTGAATTGCTTGCTCTCCGTTCATTTGGATATTTTAACTTGAAAACGTGTGTGTATGTGTTTATGTGGGTGTATGTGTGTGTATGTGTGTGTGTTTGTCTGTGTGTGTTTGTGCGTGTATGTGTGTGTGTTTATGTACATTAGAGACTACACATAATGTGTGCATTTTGAAATGTATGTTATTAAACATTTGAATTTGAGTGTTTGGTATGTATGAGAGTATGGAAACAGCTAGCGCATATACATTTTACGCATGGACAGCAGGTAATTTAGCGTAGGTATAAACAGCTTCACGCCATGAAATGTAAACTAACACGTATCCAAACCAAACAAACAAACAAAATAAATGAAACTTTTTGTGAGATTTCGTTGTTTATATGGAAAGAATTTCACACGAACACTAAATGACAAAGTGTAACTGCTCTGAGCAAGCCATGATGTGGTGTTTGTATGCGTGTTTGCTTGCTTACCTGCGTGTGTTGTGCGTAAGTTTATATGTATATATGTTTGTGCTACCTGTTTGTCTGTGTGTAAATGTGCGTGAACGCGTGTAAACATGTTTGTTTGTCAGTGTGTGAACGTTTGCAGGGTAGAGGATGAACGAGAGTGCTGGCCGCCAGGTAGGTCAATCTTTAGGAGGGAATCAAATTAAGTTGCACAGGCAGATTCAATTAAAGAGCAATCGATGTAAATCTGTTCTATAGCTCTGCGATGTTACTTATTTGCGAGATGTAACTCTTTGGCGCATATATCTACTTGTATTCACTAAATTCGAACATTTACCCCTTCGTGTTCTAGTGAATAATTCAAGGAATACAACGCTAATAGATTTTCTTATTTTTAAATGTTTTAAAGTTTGCAGAATCGCTGAAGAAGCGATGTCAAAAAGTTTTTAAATATTTCTGTGAAAACTTGCTGCTAATTCTTATATAAAGTTTCACGACCATATAAAGTTTTTAATAAAATTATGTATGTATGTATCTGTATAAGTGAGTTCAATCAAAAGCCACTGACATATGGGCGACACGAAAAAATTTGAAGCTTAACAGAAAACAAAACAGCAACAACAACAAAACCACAATAAGTATAACTACAAAACGACAGAAAGAACAACATCGAGACAACAACAATCCTGACAACAAATATCGAAACAACAATAACACCACCAAAACAACACCTCACAGCAGACACGAACCCGGCCAACAAACACCACCCCACCCCGTCATGTTGTTCGTGCGAGTCAGCCAAGTATCAAATGACCTTCAGCAGTCTCTGGTCCAATCAGGCCCATCCGGAGTTCTTTTTTCAAGGTCGTTTGCAGCTGGTCACGTTATCATTTTTCTTTTGAAATTTTAAAAAATAATTCATTCAATTAATGAATAAAATTTAATTTAATCATTGATGTATGAGTGAATGAACGAATTAAAGGAATGGATAATGAATGAACGAACGAACGAACGAATGAACGAACGAACGAAAGCACGAATGAATGAATAAATGAATGAATACATTGGTGGATCAGATCGCAACAGAATGAAATGGTCAAACATCGTCGGTTCAACGCACAGCAGCAAATACATCATGTGGCAGTATGGGAGGGAGGTCTCAGATGGAATGGTCCACTTGTGTAAAGAAGGGGTGTCCAACATTGTCGAAGACGAGATGAGATTGCATGTAAGTTGCATTTTTTTTTATAAATTGTTTGATACACTTTGTGATTATTAATTAAGATTAGCAAAAGTTTTTACGCACAAAACTTTTGGCTTCAAGACAGTCCTTGTAAATTGAAATAAAACTATTTTCGATCTATTTATTTACAACACCAATAAAATGACTTTCGGTTTCGTTTATTAAAAATTGAACAATATGTTGTAAAACGGTATTGACGAGCGTTTATGACATGAATGTGGGAATGCATAATAAAAATGAGTGATGAATTAATGCATGCAGACAGAAACATTCCGTGATGCATGTGGGTGGACGCGAATATTTAATTAGGCATGCGACAATGAGAGTTGCCATCCATTAGTTAAAATTGGCGCCAAAAATGAATTCATTTCATAATATATTATTCGATACGAAAAATTTTGAAAAAAATTTTCCTAATTACCAACTGTGACCATGATGAAGATAAAATGGATGATCGTTGTAAGAGTAAGGCTTCTCTTCTCTTCATATTTCGCAAGCGTCTATTAAAATATTTTTCGTTAATTAAAATTTCTACCTGTACGTACGGCCCCAAGAGACCATTGTTTAGAAAAATCTTCATTTTTCATTCATTCGTTCGTTTATTCATTCAATCATTCATTCGTTCGTTTATTCATTCGTTCATTCATTCATTCATTCATTCATTCACTCATTCATTTATTCATTCATTCATTCATTCATCTGCTAATTACTTAATTCATTTACTTATTAGTTTACCTCTTCATTCACTTTGTAGTTCTTCAACTGAAAATGTCTAGTTAGAATTAGATAAGTTTTTGCAAAATTATTCAAAAAATATAACGTCAATAACCATCAATCACATCGTTCGCATCTGAATTCGAATGTTCAGCTTTGCTAAACATTGCCGATGAGCTAACCTAACATTGAAACTTGAAACAGACTCTGTTAATGATTTCAATTTTTATATGAAGTTTTACAACTGTTTAGTCCTTCTCTAGCTCGTGAGAAATACAAAATATAGAAACAGTCCTACAAAAGTTGCACCTAAATTGCAGCAGTAGCATATTACGCAGTACTTAATACGAAGTCGATAACTATAAATCTTTAGTGAAAATAGATTCTATTACAAATTCCTTTCTTTAGTTGCATTCTTTATAATACTATTGCAAAATGTACCACACTACTTGTATGTAAAAAAAAATTTGCACATATTTTGCGATCATTGAAATTTGATCAATTGAACCAGGTCAGCGCGCCGTGTTTCCTCAAAATCTCTAAAAGATCTCACAATTTTTTGAACCATTCATGACCCATTGTCATGGGGTAGTGAAAAAAGGAAAGTGTGGTATGCAATGCTGGTGCAGAGCTTTCTTTAGACTGTGGTCACAAAGCAAAATAACAGATAACAGTGGCCAAAACGAAGAATACTAAAATACAAATGCATCCATTAATGCGAATATAAACGGTATTGTTTGGAAAATAAAGAGGCCTCCTAACAATTGAAATTTTAATTTAAAACTTACATGCACCCTTTCAAATTTGAATCAGGTGAAAGATATTAGGACCATTGTTAAAACTGCCGGCATTGATTGGAATGAAGAATTTGGTTGGTCGGTTGGTTGGTTGGTTGGTTGGTTGGTTGGTTGGTTAGTTGGCTAGTTTGTTGATTTTGGTTAGTTAATTGATTGGTTAATTGGTTGGTCGGTCAATCGGCTGGATGGTTGGTTGTTTCGATCAAATGTATGATTATTAATACCCAATAAAGTTATATGTTGTTATATGTTAACATTTTCTATCATACAAACACAAACGAAAGACGAACAATCAAATTAAATATTGCTTAATACTTTAAAATGACGACCACCGCCACCACCATCAAGCAGCCATGCAGCAGAGCAGATGGTCCCACTTCAGCGTCAACCGGACTCACCATCTTCTTTCTTTTGCCACCAAGATGTCGACGCTGGGGGACTGGTGTGCTGGTAGGTTGCAGCCGGAAGATTTTTCTCATTTTCGTTTTGTTTTTTGTTTTGTTTTCCATATGCGATAGAACAATTTTAGTTTGATTATCAAAGTTAGTTGAAAAATAAGTACAAAAAAAACTAAAAAGTGAAACTGAAACTAAAAAGCGTACCACCTAACAGCGAGTTTATGTTACCAATCAAATCAACATTCACGAGAATCTGCGACAATCAAACTTTCAACAGCATCTAACTAAACGCAGTCACTCATTTGTAATGAACCAACTACAACCAATCAACCCCCCAATAACCATCGGTAGCATACAAATCACCCCACCATACATTCCACGCAGGAGTTTCCATGTTGGACTTATGCCTTCCAAACTGCTCCTGGGTTGAAAGCATCAGTTTGGATCTTTTTCCTTGGGACGCTGGTCTTGATGAGGAGGTAAAACATTAGATTTGCAATTTCTTTAGGAGTCTCCTCAGTTATTAGATGTGTAATTCATTTTATTTTGCAATTTCAATCAATACAAAAGTGTTTAAATTTCAAATTGTTAAAAGTTTTCCTAAAGCTGGAGAGAAATTTATCATTAAAAGAAGTACTTGGAACTATTATTTGACTGAATTTCAATTTTTTCTTATTTCAACCAATATTGAAAAAAACAATTTGGAAACTTTTTAAAACATACTGGCTAGTTGAAAACCTACGACAACAACATTATAATAAAATCCTTGCTTCGTTAAATTTAATTAACTCTGACGAAAACTTCTAACGAGTAACGCATAACCGCAGGATGTTAGCAGAGGTTCCAACAACAAGAACAACAACAATTTCGCCGACAACTTGTTCAGGAAAAAGGACAGGATGAGTTACACGGCAACAAAGGTCTCTATTCCAAACCCTGTTGCTCTTCTCAAAATTAAAAGAATTCAACAACGGGATAAAACCTCAGTTGGAAATACTTCCAACAACGCAACCAGCATCAACAATAACAACATCAACAACATTAACAACAACAGCAACACCAACAACAACATTTCAAACGTCAACAACAACAACAGCAGCGTGTGCTATAATGTGCTAACTGACGAAACTGCAGATGAAGAGATAGCAACTAGTAAGAATTTGTTGTAGCAAGAATAAGATATATTTGTATTTGTATAAATTAAGTCATTCATTCATTCATAACAAATAAAAGTTATTTCCAAAACCCTGATCTCCACCTGCTACTGAATATTTCAGATATTAAATTATGTATAAACCCTTTCCAATCCTCAAAAACTAAATCGTGTTGGGAAGAAAGACAGATCAGACAAACTCACACAAATCCACACTTACACATTCACACAAACCCACACTCACACACTGCCACACACACTCGCACACACACACACACACACACACGTATGCACACACACGCACGCACACGCACGCACGCGTACTTCATAAGCAACACTTCAATCGCAATAACATTCGTACGATCGGCACCCATTCATCCGGCACAGTACTAAGGACATAACTCAATCTCTCCTCTTCAATAGAGTTTTAATTCGATTCATCGCAATAAAGAAAATGTTAACAACGTTTTCAGTGATAATAAGTTTTTCAGAAAAAAGTGCGAAACACAAACAAATTTAATTTAATCCACTAAAATGAAAAATTTTTTTTAAATTCAATAAAAAATTACTAATTTATATTTTTAAGTTATTTTACACGTAAAAACTATTAATAAATATATACATGTAGATTAATGTGAATAAAAAAAATAAATCACAAATGAACGTTTTGAAAGAAGTAGATGAGGTGAGTGAATGTCAAGTGACAATGTGGAGCACTTGGAGTAGTTGTTCCTGTGCAACCTACATCAACAGCAAACACATCCAACTCATCAAACAACACATCATCAACAACTACAACAGCAACTACCACAACAACATCAACAAGAGCAGCAACGACAACAGAAATATCGCCAACTTGTTCCAGGTGAACAACAACAATATCTACAATGCTAATGAAAACACAAACTGGCCGATAAAAAGTAGATACAGGTCAATAATTCATAAGAACAACAAAAATAATGATAAGAAACCTTACCTTGATCCATCAACAAACAAAAATGAAGAAAACAATCATCAAATAGGAAATAAAGATAATTTCGACTCTGAAGTAGAAGATAAAACTGATGTTAGAAACTCGAATGTTGGTAACAATTCTGATGGACGCGAGCAAACATGCAACCACGTCTACGTTGAAACTACAAACTACCAGTTCTGTCATGATGATCGGATCCACGATTGTCTCGAGTTTCTAGATAAGTTGCCTGGTTAGACCAATTGAAACCATCACACTTAATAATGATTCTATAAATTGTATATTTCAATATTTCCGTTATGATTTACGTTTAACAATTACAAAAATTTTAAAATCGTTTAAAAATCCGTCCAAGAACTTTAAAAATGTAACTTGTATGTTGGATTAAAATTATCCGGAAAAATCTTTTAACTGCCCGACCAGAGCACTGCAAAGAAGCCTACTACGCTGGACCCTGCCTTTCATTCAGCTCGCAGTACGCATTCGACTTGGCAGTGAGCGACTGCGTGGAATTTCAGTACGGGGGTTGTGCCGGCCGAAGGAACAGGTTCCATTCTAGGACAGCCTGCCTGCAAGAGTGTCTCCACTTCAATTCTACTAAAAGTTCGTCTGCGTACCTGTCTTGAAATTCATTATATCGAAAAAATGGCGAGTTTTTAAATATATGAAATAGTTACTTGACAATTACTGTCAGAAGTAATTTTTTCGTTCATTGTTTTATATCTATTTCTCTTTTTAGAAAAACCAGCTAAACTGTTAAATTATTTTTGAAATGTAACACAGTTAAATTCATAGTGTTGTTAGCCGTTAATAAATTTGTTCCAGTTATTTAAATATTTAAAATGTCAATTTACTTTGTTTGAAAACGAAATTGCTACAACATGAGTATCGATATTGATTGGTTGACCGTGATAATGATAACAACGTTGAACATATCTTCAAACGTGAACAACGCAGGAAGAAGTGACGGACACATGAGACGTACATACAAACGACGTCATCATTACACCCACGACAATGATGAGGATGATGATGACGACTACGATGATGATGACGACGACGAATCACGTGATCAATGCAAGATGAGTCAATGGTCAGCTTGGTCCAGCTGTTCTGCTTCCTGTGGGTCACGTGGCTTTCGAACGAGGACCAGGTCCATTTTGGATGCTCCAAAGAATAATGACGACGGCGAGAGTTATAACGAGAGATACAACGATGAAGACGTAAAAAATGTAAATAAAGTTAATAAGAAAATGAAAAGCAGTCGCAACAGTATCCCAGACAAAAAGGCCAACAACAATAACGCCAGTGTACATAATGATACAGATAAACACAATCAAATCAAAAACAGCAACCTCGTCAGACGACACGAGCGGGCTACCACGCACAAGTGCCACCTACCGACCTTTCAAAAGGAAAAATGTCGGAACCTACCCAAATGTTAATATCAAACTGTCTTATCACATTGTCCTATTTATCTTATATTTCTTAACTTGAGTTCGAATAAACTCGCGATCGTTTCTGATCTCAAATGTATATGGTAAAAACACACATAAAACATTTGGTAGCTATAAATTTAAAATTCAATTAATTCAGTTAAAATAAATTATAATTAAAATCGGCAGCATCTATCAACATATCCTAATTCAACCACAACCATGCAGGCTGCCCTTTAACAGAGTGGTCGGACTGGACGAGATGTTCGCAACGGAACTGCGGCCTCGTTGGGGTGCAGGAGAGGTCAAGGACAGTGCGTAGGGAGGCCCTGAGAAGAAAGGGCTGCAACGAAGTTGTGGACGTGCAGAGAAGGGCCTGCGCCACCGACTGTTGATGACTCCATTGGAAGAATTGGCGAATGGTGTGAGAGATAAAATAAAAATACACATTTTCTTCCACACATTTCCTTTCCATGCATGAATGCATCGAGCAGATAAAACGAAAATCATTGTTGCCTGAGTTGCGATTGGCGATAATAACGTCTCGTTGAGGGTACTTTGTGGTTGTATATTTGATATCCAACTGTGACTTATCTCAATCTCCCATGTACATATATAAAAATATCTATATGAAAATATCATGCTGTAGGGTTAAATAGTATTATATAAATGCGATAACATTTTAAGTAACATTACTGTACTGTCAGCTATTCAACATCATCGACGTACAATCTATCCCATATTTCTTGGTATCATCAATAAAGACAAGCTTCTATCTATTCATCTACCGATTCGAATAAATTTTCGTTTAGAAACCTATATAATTATTATAACATATTCATTTATTTATTTAATATTGTTGATTGATAACATTTCACTAAAACGAACGCCTCGATTAAACTATGCTTATTAAATTAACTTTTAGTGACGGAATAAATAATTAAAGAATCTTTTTTCAACGTCTACTTTATATAAAAAAAATCATTAAAAAACAATTTATATATATATATATATATATTACATGTATATATATATACATATATAAATACATATATAAATACATATATAGTATGGAAGTAAAACATATAGAATGGTTTCCAATGGTAATAAAAAGAAGTATGGAAACAATATTGAATGTTTGAATGTCAATTACAAACGAACGCAGCGTCATGAAAAGAAATGAAAACATCACACACACACGCACACACACACGCACGCACACACACACACACACACACACACAACCAATCATGATAATGGTATGACGATGAAATTATAACAGTGAGAGTTAAGGGTAATTTGTTATCATCAGCTTATATATATATATATATATATATATATATATATATATATATACATACATACCACCATATATATATATATATATATATATATATATTCATCATCACCAAAATGATGATGCTGATGATGATTGGAGTGATAAAAAATTAATAAAAATATTAAACAAGATGATGGCGATTATGATGGCAAATTGATAATTCCTGAGTAAGATTTAGTTTTCCATTGCGAAGTCATGCTTTCATTCATCTGATAGCTCGTTCAGTCAATCATTTTTCATCCACTGGTTTGATCTTTCATTTCATCAATCACTCTATTCAACATTCACTCCCTTCTTTAATTAATAAAAAAGTGAAACTGACATCATCAAAGAAGAGCTGAAATATGGGATTGACTCTATAATCGAATAAATATATGTTGACATTTACTTCGAGAAATAAACAAAAATTATAATAATAATAATAATAATAATAATAACCCAACTGTCAATCATTTGAGAAAAAAAATTATTAACTCATAAAATAATAATAAAATACTCATAATAATAATAATAATTATTATTATTATTATCAACACATAGAAAAAAAAAATTCAGAATTGCAAAAAAGCATTACATAAAAGTGTTTATTAATTAATAAGTGATCAACAAATCTAAAATACACGAAAGAGAATAATTTATTTAAGTCTCAGTGTATTATTATTATAATTATTACTTTGCAACTGTCTATGCATATTTCATATTGGTAACTATTGATTGATTGATTGATTGATTGATATAACTTTACAAATATCATTTTTGTGCTGATACAAGAATATAATAAATGTGATAGATATATGTATAATCATATATCATATTACCATCATATTTTAATATCTTATTTATCTATCACTTACTCTCACTCACTCACTCACCCACTCACTCACTCGTTCATTTATTCATCCACTTATTCATTCATTCATTTATTCATTCAAACAAAAGACCACACCACCAACCAATCGGAAACCAACAATAATAGAAATATGAAATCAATATTTTAATTTCAATTTGTAATAAAATAAAGTGAATAAATAGATAAATAAAAAAATACATAATTAAATAAATAAAGTTATACAAATTTAATAATATTAAAAAAAAATTAAATAAATAACATTTATGAAGATAATCAGCTCCAATGAAAATTTGATGAAAAAGAAAACTGATATTTTATACAGTAGCAAAGTTCAACATACTTTAGAATTTGAGAAAATAAATCCCTTAAGATCAACAAAACTATGGTGTTTTGCGAATGTGTGCAATCATCGTCTTCTAAACTAAGACAAACTTCTATTTAAATAAACATAAATTAAAAATTAAATTTAATTGAGAATAACATTAATTTAAAAAAAAATAATCACTAAATCTTATTTCTGATAACGCATAATTAGGAACAGTAAACCAAATGGTAGCTGAGAGAAAAGCAAATTTTTTTTTATTGAATTAGTTTCTTGATAATAAACACAAACCAACGCATTAATTCATTTGTTATTCATTTAATTAATTAATTAATTAATTAATTAATTAAATCATTCATTCATTCATTCGTTCATTTCATTTGCCCATTTATTCATCTTATACAATCTCTGAACATTAACATATTTATTAAGTTTCGATATCACAAAAATATATTTTTTTTTATATTGAGTATTGTAAAAAAACATGGAAGAAACAGAAGATTTTAATCAACATTACACACACGCACACACACACACACACACACAGACATGTGCACATAAATGTATACACATACACATACGTGACAATGAAAAATTATAAAAGCAATTAGTAATTCTTCATTGTACTTATTATTTGATAGTGTACAAACTCTGTAACTTGAATGGCGTAAGAACGATAAAAATTATTAGATGTTTTGTTTAAACCTAAAAAACGACGATACTGAAATGTACAAGAAGACAAACTGATATACAAACACTTATAAAGGAATTGGAGAATTTTTTTTCAACAGAGAGCAAGCAAATCAGACACGCTCGGATTCTTTCAGTTCAAAACAATGGAAAATATTTGGCAACATTTAAAATTCAGCACACGAACGAAAAATACACGCCATTACATTGCAACCAGACTCACCAGTAAGTATATAATTATGATTGAACATAACATCGGAATATTTCAACAGAAATTAGCACAAATAAGCCTATTCTAAAATATTATAAAAATAATTTTTCAAAATTATGATCAATCCTGATAAACTAATGATGATGAACAACAATGAATATAATATCAAAGGATGTGCAAGGATGAAAATTATATGAAGTGAATTAAAATTTTGAGAAAGGAAATGATCATACATACACGCACGTACATGTGTTACATTTAATAATGTAAAAGTAATTTCTCTCGAGAAACTCAATCACTCAGATTAGCCTCTAGAATTGTGTCATCATGACTGCCACTGGACATGTACAATCATCAACTCTGTTTCTATCATCGAACAGGTACCAGAGCAAAAGAGAGAAATCAAATCAGCCATCAATTTCATAAGAGGTATCAAACATGCAGCTGCTATAAAATACACAACAGCAGAGAGAGACGAATCATCTAGCACCAAACAACCTACATTCGAACAAAGTAGACAACAGCAAAATCTCTTTTCAATATAAAATTTTATTGAAACATAGTATTTGAACCCGTACATAGTATTTGAACCCGTAACGTAACGCAAACGCAATAGAAAGGTAATCATAATTAGATAGAAGAGTTCATTCAGCAGGGAGGAACCCCCTCCTCCTAGCAGTTGTAAGTGAAGGGACCCATGTGGCAAGTATCGGGGATGTTGCCATTCAAGTAAGCTCTTCTGTAAGCCATCATGCTGTTCATGCTGTAGTCGAGTTGTGACTGTAGGTTGAGTTGGTGTGGGTCCAACAAGTTGCCCGGTTCACCCTTCACTAACTGTCCACTCAAGAGCAACGGTTCCTTGATGCCTCCAAGAGCCAGGGCAGCATGTTGTTGCTGGGTGACAAACTGCAGAGGACTGTTGATGGTTAGCTCAATTGGAAGCATTTCCTGTTTCAATGGTAGAGGCTGATGTGGTTGTTGCTGCTGTTGCTGGTGGGCCGGTTGCTGGGCAATAGTCTGTTGTTGTTGCTGCTGTTGATGAAGTTGGTTGTGCTGGGAGTGTTGGGGCTGTTGAGCTTGCTGCAAAACTGCTTGTTGCATATGAGTTTGTTGGTTAGATTGTTGTTGTTGTTGCTGCTGTTGTTGCTGATGTAACAACTGTTGCTGCAGCAAATGTTGGTGTTGAGCCTGAATATGTTGTTGTTGCTGTTGTTGTTGTTGCTGCTGCTGTTGTTGTTGCTGCTGCTGTTGTTGTTGTTGTTGCTGCTGCTGTTGTTGTTGCTGCTGTTGTTGTTGTTGCTGCTGTTGTTGCTGCTGCTGCTGCTGCTGTTGTTGAGATTGTTGTTGTTGTTGCTGCTGAGATAGTGGTGGTGGCGGTGGTTGTTGGGAAGGAATTTGAGGTGGATGAAGGTTAGAATCAGATCCCGTCAACTCCTCTGGTTCTGTTTTAGGTTCCCTCTTTTTTCTGGGCCTTCGATTAGGTGACTTGGGTTCCATTGCTCTTCTCATTGCTGTGCGTTCTCTATGCTTTTGTAACCGTATTTCTCGCTGTTCCTTACTTTCTTCCAGCTTGTTTAGAACTGCTTTTTCCTTTTGTCTTTGAAGACGTCTTTCCCTCTGTTCAGGAGTTTCTTGGGCTCTCCTCAATGCAGTTCTCTCTCGGTGAATTTGTAGTCGAACTTCACGTTCTTCTGGCGATTCCATCATTTTTCGTTGAACGGCTCGT
Organism: Helobdella robusta; assembly: GCF_000326865.2. Lineage (NCBI taxonomy): Eukaryota > Metazoa > Annelida > Clitellata > Rhynchobdellida > Glossiphoniidae > Helobdella > Helobdella robusta. Next base: position 3,613,460 of record NW_008705254.1, read on the forward strand.
TCTTTTTGCTTTTCCAACCTTCTTTGTCTTTGGTCAAGGGTTTCCATGGCTCTTCTCTGGGCAGTTCGTTCACGATGCTTCTGTAGGCGGACGGCTCTCTCCTCCATGGTTTCCTGCATTCTTCTCAAGGCAGTTCGTTCTCTATGCTTCCTCAAACGTTCATCACGTTCTTCTTTTGATTCTGATGCACGTTTCTGAGCTGTTCTTTCTCTGTGTTTACGCAATCTCATTTCTCTTGCTTCCAAGGACTCACTTGAATTAAAAAAAATTATTTTATTTATTTTTAAATAAATGCAAATTATATTTATTAAAATAACTGAAATCTAGCACATTTATATAGTAGTGAAAAAATATATTTTAAGGTTTTAATTTAAAGACTGAAATACAACCTCACTTAGCTTATTCGCCTTATTCAATTACTTACCTTAGTTTTTAAATCTGTTTGCATTCAAATAATATTTGACTGTCAATTATTTATTGGTAGTTAAAAAATGTTTAAAAAAAGCAGATAAAGCAGAAATATAAAAAGATGTCTCCCCAAACCAAATGGAAGATACAAGTACAAATTGTTGATCAGCATCAATTTCTATTGATAATATTAATAGAAAAATTGATTATAAAATAAATTCATATATAACTTTGAATACAAAAATGTATTTATTAATTATATAATTCTAGATAAAAACTTTAATTTGCATTTACTTACATTTTAATTTAATTAATAATTTATTTTATTTAAAATAAATTATAAATTAAATATAGAATAACTTTTTTTAACCTATTTAATAATTTATTTTATAAAAAATTAATTAAAAATTAAATCCAAATTATAATTATTAACAAATTCTATATAATGTAAATTTTAATTTTAGTTTTAAATAAAAATGCTGGTGATTCCTAACCGTTTCATTGAAACTTCTCAATCAAAAGTAGATCAAAACCCACATGGGGCACGAACGGGAGAATAAAAAATTAAACTTTTCACTAATTAGTGAAGAACTCCAGTCTCAGTACAAAAAAAATAATCGACGATTGCACGGCGATTCCTTTATTTGTAATAAATGTATAAATGCAAAACAAAGCCAGAACATAGACAATTAATATTAATGTTGTTAGGATTTGCGCGCTAAACTTTCGACATAAAATTTCGATTAAATGTTGTAAAAAAATCGCTCTAAATCATTTAATTCTTCTAAATTAATATTAATTCATTGTTAATAAACAAAAATAGTATGTACAAAATGTCAATAAGATGAACAAATAATAACCGAATTTATCGTGAAGGAGAAAAACAAAGATCGCAACACACAAGCGTACATTACATAGGCATGAATATGTATGTAAAGAAGACTATATACATGTATACATGGCATGTTCTGGTATATAAAATCACTGATATATACCATTTTCACTTACTATACACATATACTAATGTATATACAATGTATGTATACAGATAAACCAATATATACATGCGTATATATTATATTCAGTACTATAGTTCAATGTTTAATGTATAGAAGGAAGCAACGTTGTAGCATTGTGCTGCTGTTTATGCTACACACACACACAGGCACGCACACACAAAGCCACGCACATTACAAATATACAAATATCATTGGTTGATGTGCTGTTGTATGTTAGTGCTGGCTTTCATGTGCGTGTGTGCGCGTGCTTACTGCTGTGCTGAGTGTGGCGTGCGTGCATGTTCATAATTATGCACGTACGCATCTTGTGCCAGTGTGTGTGCGGGTGTGTGTGTGTGTTTGCTGCGTGTGTGTGTCTTGGAGATTGCAATGTGTACCTATATATTTGTTACGGAATATCAAAAATATACTCTCCCTTTTCTGTTTTTCTCCCCCTCCTTCTATTTCTCTCTCTATCTCTCTGTCACTAACTCAATGCTGAATTTGTGCTATCCAGATTGTATTGCGAAGTTCTGCCATCGCGATATAATCAAACTTGTCGATGAGCACTAAATTCAAAAACAACAAGCAAAAATTAGCGCTGAAAAGTAAAGAGAAAATTCCTGAAGAACGATTTGCGAAGCAAGAATCGAAAGCCAATGATAAAAGATGGGCGATGGAAACGAATGATGACACACACATTTTGCTACGTTATGTAGTGTAGGTCCAATCCAATACATCTGTGTCGTTGGTTGTTGAGTGTTGTTTGTGAATAATAAATGCGTTGATGTTGATGTTGCAATTGTTGTTATACAACTATACTGTTTCTGTCGAATCTAACACCGATGTCTCGACAGCCCTCTGCATCCGATTATTCTTAAAATGGCTTTACTAACATTGATTGAATTTAAAGATTCAAAATTTAAGTGGTTATGTAATTTTTGTGGTTATTGCCTAACCGGTTACGTATTTTGGACTTGCGTGCATATAGGTATTTTGAAATTAATTTCTGAAGGTGTAAATATACACCGAATGTCCATAAACACACTACACAAACTCATATATGGGAAAATATAGGAATATGAAAACTAACATACACAAACACACTATTTATATATATATATATATATTTATTTATTTATTTATATATATATTATATATCTATCTAATGTTTGTACCTTTAATATATTAATATATATACACAAATATATACATACATATATGTATTAATACTCACTTTCTCATGTATAGATATAGATATATGTACTTCTATGTACATGAGTATATAACATACAGATGTTTAGAAATATTATAATTGTGCATTATGTGCGTCTGTGCATGTAGCTTGTGTTGTTGTGTAGAAGCTGGCAGTGTAGTTGTTTGTAGTTGTGTCGTTCTTGTCAGCTGCTTGTGTCGTTGTGCGTGTTCTTTATTCGGAAATATGTTGTTGTTGTTGTTGTGTGTTGTTGGATGGTGGAAGTCTCGAAATTTTGTGTCAATGTATGTTAGAGCTTTGTGATTTGTGCGTGTGTGTGTTCTTATAATTTGTTACATCAAATTTATAATTTGTTGTTACTATCTTGCCGTTATGTCATAATAATAAAATGGTTCCAATATGACTTGATTGTAAAAAAAACATCCTCTCCTTAATTCTTATCGAGATGTTGGATCGATCAGTTTTTAAAAATTAACACGCTTCTTGAGTCTTATTTGAATTGATATTATTTTCTAACATTTCAACGTCGTGAAATGCTGTTCAAATTTTATACATCTTTCACTCAATCTTTTGTTTATATCATTGGAACAATTTCCGTGCGTGCAAAAAATTGCAGAAAGTTGCAAAATTTACCAGTATAAAGATGTTTCAAATAGTTATGGCACCTTTCCTAAGAATAAGTCTGACACTAAACGAGAGAAAGTGTTTTTAAGCATTAGTTCTATTCAGTGGATTCATTTAACTGAACATTAAACCAACACAGTGTCGTTGGTGTTTGTGGTGGGCAGATGTGTTTAGATTTGATGTGGGGAAGCCATGAAACTTGAAATTTTTTTGGAAGCTGGAAGGGTCAGTGTGGGAAGAAAATAAACGAAAATAAATTTGGTTCATTTTTTGTGGAATGCTTCACCTAATTTGGGTTATTCAGAAAAATTCATTATTCTGTGGAATGTCACCAGTGAATATCGGAGATTGTCACGAAATTAGCAATGTAAAACATTTTACAAGATTTTTAAAGGAAGAGTTAAAAACAAAGCTTAGTAAAAATTATCAAAAAATACTTTAACGGAATTTGCCGCTCAAACATTTTCACTTGGCTACAATTTTGCGTCAACAATTTAAATTATTAAATTCATCAATTTAAAAAATAGTGTTGTTTAATATATTTAGGTGGTTATAAAAAGAATAATTTTCAACCGCTCAGTCCGATTTCAGACGGATTTAATGTTTCATGCATAATTTGTTTGATATATGCAGCGATCTATGTTTGCTAAAATGAATATTCTCATCGATTTAATCGTTAAAATAAAACCAGAAGATAACAAACGATGCTTTGAATAACAAATTATAGAGCAAACATTTCGAGTTTCGACACTTCATTCGCCAGAGTCTTATAATATTGATAGCAATGTCACCTTGATCATTCAGTTTGATTAATCTTTATTAAATGTTTTATTTGTGTTAAAAAAGCAACTTTTGCACGAAATTGTTTTCAAAAATTATTATTTTTGTCCATAAATTCAAGTAGTAGTTCTTGGTCCTAATGAAGTTCTGTGCTTCGCATAGAATTATTATCCTGAGATTGCCCAATCGTATTTTTTCCAATTTAAGTTGTTTGGAAGCCAGTACAGCATTAACGTTTCACTATTGTTATAATTTACAGTAAGAATCATCAAATGGCAAATAAATATTGACTTTGGATTAATGGTAATGCAGTGATACCATGCTTCCCAGCCAATGTTTATTTCATATACTATATTTCAATTCTTATACAAAAAATCCAAGCGATTAGTCGAAACAAACTCAGAATATTTTATTAAATAAAAGAAAAAGAATAAATCAATAAAATATAAAACTGTTTAAATGCTAAAAAAATATGAAAATCACATTTTTATTTAAATCAAAGTGAAAAATTGAAACATTAATTTTGAGTGATTTAACGTTTCATGTTTCATTCTACCCTAATTATTAATTTTTATGTGATTTTTGGTCATATTATAAATATAAATTTAGATAACTTTGATTTAGTTGAATGAGATTTGTTTCTAACCATCAAGCTTGAATAAGATCCAACAGGATCCCACAAGTGACTCTGTGAGAAAGAAGAAAGAACATTAATTAACCTAAGCTTTTGGATCAAAAGATGGTGATGTAAAAGAAAATTTGCTGAGACGCCATTTGAGGTTCTTTGTTAGAGAACCCTGGAAGAGTAAGATTTTAATAAAAGATTTTTGGATAAAAATAAGAATAATCGTACAATTCATCGATTGCAGATGTGAGATGCACACACATGCCTCATTAACAACGATTATGCCAAAAGTTTTTGTATTCAAACAGAGGAAAAAGTTCTGAAATAAGTTTTGTTTGCTTGATATTTACAGTTTAAAAAGTTAGTATTTCATAATACTCATGTATGGTAGTTGAAGACTACCTTTACTCAGACGTTAATAAATTTAATTAATTGAAACTACTACAGGTTGTCATTTACTTTAATAATGTGAGTCTAAATCTGTCATCCGACTGTCTGATAGCATTTTATTAAAAATATCAAATTATAAGGACAGACGTATTAGAATTGATTAAATACAATTAAAAAAATATTATAAATGGATTGCCAATCAACTGTTTACACAACAGTACCATTTAATAAATCTTCTCTTTTCATTGAATGACAGGCAAGTGACTATGTGAAGAACATCGTGAAATCTCATTTGGTCGGCGAATTACACAAATAAATTTAAGAAGCATGCCAGTGTCAAAGTAGCCACAAATGATGAAGTAATGCTACCCTACCTGATTTAAAAATTTAAGAAATTATATATAAATCAAAAAGACACATAAAAATAAAATCTAAACGAAATCGAATCAGACGGATGGTTGAGGACTTTTAACCTTTGAAGGGCCGTATTGAGAACTATTTGACCTTTGAAGGGCAGCATTGAGAACTATTTGACCTTTGAAGGGCCGCATATGTCTTCAAATAGCCAATTGTTTTTAAATCCTCAAATAAACAAGGTTAAAAATAAAAAAACACATCTGTTTTCATCTGACGGGCAATAAAAAAAAATCCGCATATAAAAGAATATGCATTGTACGTCGTTGCAGACAGACAGTTCTCTTACAGTGTTACTTTAAAATGCCTGCAAGTGAGCAAGCACAGTAAGGTAATGAATAACAAATAAAGGTATTCTGTCAGTGTGAACGTACTTCATTTCTTTTTCTCGCGCTTGAAAAATCATTTCATTTCAGTCACCCGCAATAATAAAATGTAAATTTGAATTCTTTTATTACATTTCGAAAATAATGCTTGTTCGACTTTTATCTCAACCTCCTTTTAAACAATCAACTCCGTTAATATTCAACAAACGAAACTGCGCAATTTTTATAATTTCTTACCGCTCGTTCAAGCTATCCGTTGAATTTGCGAGTTCCTCACATTAAAAACGTCACCAACCGACCAAATGAGGATGTTTTAGTGAAATTTATGACGTCACGAACTATCAATTAATCACCGCAAACTAGCAAGCTTTCTCCTTTAATTGGTTATTCAAATGAGTGCGTGCTTCAATGAATTCAATTGTTATGTTAAAAAACAAGTAGGAATAAATAATAACTTATCATCTTTCACTTTGTTTCAATATCGTATTCCTAATGATTTAATGTTCTGATTAGGCAAACGAAGAAATCTTAGTAAAACTGCTGCACGCCAGTTGCACTGAACGATCAATCAAGTTCCTATTATAATAAGAAGTAGTTTTAGCGTTCGTTATAAATTTGTTCGTGGGTTATTGCTAGATCACTCATTCTCACAGTGCTCGCTCTGCTTTGTAGTCACGTTGTGTCAGGCCGTTTTTAAATGCAAGCAAACTATACACTGTAACTGAAACAAATATTTGCAATGAATTTCGGTCTCATGTAAACGCAAGCAAATATGCTATATATCAATTTCAAATTATCAAATTAAAAAAATTGTATAAATACAGTAAAAATATCAATCCTATCATTACAGAGTTTTGACATGCAGCTGCAACATGCAACACTATGAAAAAAGTTAATCGATGGTGTTTCTGTCTTTAAAATCATTTCTACAACTTTTTCATAATTTTGAAGTCAATTTCCACGAACCAGTATTGATAATTATGTATCTTGAAAATTTTTTTGGTGCCTGCGAAACAAGAATCGTTTGATTGTAAAGGTACAAATGTTATATCTGCAAAGCTTGCTACATGGAACTGACCTGTTTAAATCACTTGTCGCAACCAGTTTCCAACCGATAACATGAATAAACATGTTAAATAAAAATCATTGAAGATCAAACAGTGTAATGTAAAATGTGTAATATGCGTTTGAGCGTCTGTGCCATTTGTGTGGTGTGTTTGGTTAGGATGTTTTGTGTGTGCGTGTGTGTGTGTGTGTGTGTGCGCGCGCGCGTGTGTGTGATAGTTGGGAAAGTTCCCTTTGTAAATTTATAAGTAGCAATTTGGCTACAACTTCAAATGATACATCATGAACCGATTTTTAAAGGTGCAGTCGATTAGACACCAAATTTTAAAAATTATTATAAAGAGGATAGTATATACAGTTTGCAGTATTATAAATATATGTTTATATATTTGTATATAAATATGAGCAATTATAGAAAAGGCGTTTCTGATGAAAGCTTATCAGAAACAACAATTTACTACTGTTTCTAGTCTCGATTGATAAAAAAACTTCAACAATTATTAACAATATAAACAAAAATTATCGTTACGACAGCAATTTTCATTAATTTTTAGTTAATTAATAAAAAATAATTAGCCAAACAGCCTGGCTTTGAATGGTTCAAGGCAATCATGTATGTCTGTGGATACTCACTGTGCGACACAGTTTTTGTTTCTTTCATTAAAATCATCTGTATGGTATATTATAATTCATACCATTATTCATACAACTATATTTTCTGCAAAATATAACTTCTATAAACTGAATGAGTATGGAATTAATAACAATATGCGATCAAGAAACAAGTTTAATATAAGCCAGGGGATAATTTAATTCAGACATTATGGATATTGATATGTCATTTGAATCAAACTGCATAGTCTAACTATGAGTCTTATTATATATGGCAATTTCCAAACCATTCTTCTTAATTTTTGTTTTAATCGTTTAATTAATTAACGATAAAGAGGAGGGAAGTAACTTTTATCCGTGGAGAGAAACGTTTAACGGCAAACTGGAAAATGAACTTGCAAAGTAACTCATTGTTGCAGACAAAATTTGGTAACATGTGCCCCTATCCATGTCCAGCATATATTAATATGGTAGACATTTCCACAAAGATAGCTACCAGGTAACACTAAACGTGATAATAGCCACTTTAATTCATGCTCTTTGAAAATTATCACACGGGTCACACGCGTTTAAATATGCAAATACACGCACGTACGTACATTTCTAACTCATATGCGAGTACTGAATGTTCGATTTTAATAATAATTTATGAAGCGCCGAACATTATTAACACCGTTGTGATACGTGCGGTAGTAGAACGTACACGCGCACACGATCACACAGCATGTTGTGAATGATTGGAAGGAATTTTATTTTAGAAACCTTGATCCGGTTATTCACTAGTTCAGTTGTCTGAAAGATAAAGGTTTATTTGTGAAAAAATTTATTTAAATTTGATTTTTTTTATTCGTGAAACACACAAGACTGAACTGTTATAAAGCTTTTTATTATCTAAAATTATATATATATAAGAACATTAATAATATACTTTACAATTATAAATGATATATAATACACGAAAGTTCAAATGTTTTCTGTATGAAACAACAATTGAATGCAAGCACTTCGTCCTCGCGAACAGAACATTGTGACAATGTGATCGGCACACAGGCAGACGAACAGCTTATATTTTAAATGATGTTGAATTGAAATGGCTGAAAATTTATAAAAGTTAGTAACAAATTTCACGGCTTAACACGTTTATCAACGCGATGATAATTAAACTAAATAATAAATAAAATCAAAAATTCAACGTCCAGAATTTCAAATACAGAAAATTATTATTCGAAAATTAGGTTGCCAATACTAAGAAAAAAGAAATTTAAATTCTCTCGTCAATTCAATTACAACCAATTTGACAATCACAAAATAGGATGTACTAATTTGAAGCTTTAAGTTAAGTATTGTTAATTAGTATTTACATGTACACATATTGCATTAAACCAAATCCAAAATGTGTTTAATCAATCTTTTATATATATTTTAATGTATATATTTCATTATATACTTTATATATATACATACATACCACTTAGTTAATACAATGAAAATATATGTATAAAATGAAATTTATTCATTTTTAAATCTTTAATATTCACTTTATACAATAACAACGAATTAAAAATTTTGAAATTACATAAGATAGATTTTGAAAATGAGGTAGGCGATGTGGATTGTGGCTTGATTTGACCGTGCATTGCATTGAATTGGGTTGTTGTATATGCATCTCAAAAGGTGTCATCATCATCTCTCCACGCTAGTAAGAAATGCTCTCTAATAATCATCAATAAAAAGGAAAATGTGAAGTATCATAATGACAAACAGTGCTATTTAATACGCATATAGTAAATTATATATTCGTATTGTTAGAAAATCGCCCAACTTGAACATCTCAGCAGTGGGCTGGTTTCATTTAGGCAATACTAATCCTACACGAAAAAGCTCGTCTACGAAATCAATCGGTTTCATTCTCCTCTTGTGGCTGCTGATGTATAATATTGAATTATTTAAACCTTGAGGAAATCAAAAGAGAAATATGTAAGGTACCGTAAATCGTTCAATGACCAATGAGCAAGTTCTATCCAAATCATTAAAGACATTTCGATGTCAAACGATCAAAGAGCGCTGTCCCATTCCATATATTAAGATTGGGATTTCGCCGAGTAAAATGAAAACACCTTCCCGATGCAACTTCTAAACGCACGCAACATATCGTTAACGCTGACACCTTACTACTAATACATTCTCACTACTCACCATCGTCAGTTCAGTCGATGCGACGAACTATAATGCCGTAATAATGAATGATGAGGTCAAGAAAGATGATAAAAAAAGGGATGATGATGACGACATGACAAATGTAACACGCGCAGCAGAGCAAGTGCAAGAAGCTATCGGCAAATACATCATAAACACATACTGTTTTCAAATGACTTGTACTCTACACATTAAAAAACATTCGCACACAATTTCTTTAAGAAGATTACTAGTTGGCAGGTAAGAACCAAGTGAGCTGAAGCAACCGCATTAGTGAGGAAATGAACTGGATATGGAAGGATCGCTACATTTGGAGAACATAAGAGGAAAAACATGCTGGATTTCGTGTTATCTTGTTTGGAGATGCTCAGTCATGGTTCAGTTGTCAATATGGAATATAACTTGGGCCCAACGTTTAACTCTAAATAGTATATGACTATCGTCAGCATTTGAAGGTGTAAGAGGTTGAGTAGTTTGGAAATGGTAAATATGACTGATGGTGCTATCAGTGAATGCAAGCGAATAATGAAGACAAACGCAGAAAAACATCTAACGATTACAAAAGTTAATGTAAACTTAATGGCAGATAAGTAAGATTTGCCAAATATAATGCACAGATAGCAAAACATGGACTAACAAACAGAAGGACAGAGACTTACACAACAAAAATTAAAAGATAAGAGTTGAATGTATTTTCATCTTCAACGCTAAAGTCAAGAAGAAGCTAGTAGCTACCTTATAAACCTACGCTGTTGTGCGTCAATCAACCTTTAAAATGACAATTCAAAATAAAATGACATCAAAACAATAGAACTAAAAAAATTATAAAAATATTTAATATACATATTTTATATATATATATACATATATTATATATATATATATTATATATGTAATATATATATATATATATATTATATATATAACATATGTGTATATATGTGATTATTTGTTTTATTTTTATATCACAGCATCAATAATGAAAACAATCATTTACGTTAATAAAGTAAATATATAATATGATGATAATAATAATAATATATAATAAAAAATTAAAAAAGTAACAGTGCTAACTTCAGAAGACATAATAATAAGAATAATAATAGTGATAAAAAAAATTGGAAAAATAATAAGATAATAATAAAAGTAATAATCTAAATTATAGAAACATATATTAAATAACTTGGTAAAATGAAAAAATATAAGAAATATGATTCGAAAAAAGCGTTTAGATGACTTTTGAATGGACCAAACATGTAATAAATTGAAACGAATGAATCTTGCCGATTCACAGTTAATAAAACAGACTTCATTTTGTATCACAGTGAATTTTTTTCTCTATATTCTTAAAAAATAAAATAACACACACAAAAAAAAGCTACTTAACAATCATCATGTGAATAATAAAATAATAATAATAAAGAAATAATTACAGAGAAGCCAGTGTTTCCAGTAGACATATGCCCAAATATATAATTTTATATGTCTTTTCACATCCAAGCACAGACACACACACACAACACACACGCACAAACACACACGCACAGACAATCATCATGTTGTATATACATCCAAAAAATGATTATATGTACACGCTTTTCAGATTAAGAACAACTTTTTAAGTTATTGTTACATCAGAAATTTTATAGTAGAAAACAAATTAATAATTCTATTTTATTTATTATAAGCAATGTGTATTTGACAAATTTTAAGTCTCAAACAATAAATCAGGCCCACAAAGATGCACACATAGGCACGCCAACAAAGGCGCACAGTCACACATACACAACACACACACACACGCAAATGCAAGTACAACACAAAAAATACATGGAAAATTTCATAAAAATTCATCCAACAGATGATAACAAGCACATAAAGATGTATATCATGACCATCATCATCTCCACCATCATCATCATCATCTTCACCATCCTCATCATCACTGTTATCAACATTTTAGTCCTTTAGCTCATATTTCTCATTATTTAGTTGCACAATAGTTGAGAACATCAACAAAAACATCACAAAACCCGACCCGACATGTATGTACCATACTACTCCTACTACTACAACAAAAGATTAACTAATTAGTAAGTAATTTAAGAAAATAACGAAAAAAAGTTAGATGCACAATCAAATTATATACACGAAAAATGTTATTATTACCATCAATTCTCTTCATGTACAACCTTTGTAAACGTTATTTCATTGATTTAATTTGGAGAAATGTTAAAATGTGCCTGTATGATGCGTGTGAGTTACAAGGTAACGTATCTTTCCAAATGTACACAAACAGAAGATAAACATATAACATATATCATTATACCAATATATCTATACGATAAATATTTATTTAATGATTAATCTTTTAGAAATTGAGGGTAAATATAATGAAAATATGCGCTCTTATGAATTTTTTTGAAGACAAGCAAGAAAAATTATTAAATTCTGCCTCTCACATATTGTATTGTATGTAAACACATCAACCCAAAAAAACATAATAACAATAATAACTATATATAAACTTAAAACATCCATCCACATCTTAGTACTAAGATGTTCTTCAAAACTAATAAAATATTAAAATTTACAAGATGTACGTACTTTGTATGTGTGTGTGTGTGTGTGTGTGTGTGTGTGTGTGTGTGTGTGTGTGTGTGTATGTATGTATGTATGTATGTATGTATGTATGTATGTATGTATGTATGTATGTATGTATGTATGTATGTATGTATGTATGTATGTATGTATGTATGTATGTATGTATGTATGTATGTATGTATGTATGTATGTATGTATGTATGTATGTATGTATGTATGTATGTATGTATGTATGTATGTATGTATGTATGTATGTATGTATGTATGTATGTATGTATGTATGTATGTATGTATGTATGTATGTATGTATGTATGTATGTATGTATGTATGTATGTATGTATGTATGTATGTATGTATGTATGTATGTATGTATGTATGTATGTATGTATGTATGTATGTATGTATGTATGTATGTATGTATGTATGTATGTGGTATATATTGTATATATACACAAGAGGAGGCAATGCAGAAACATTTCTACAAAATGATTTAAGTGTTTATATAACAAAGTTTTATAAAATATAATGATGATTTGTGCCTAATAAGTTGAACAAATACCTAAGTAAGAGTTAACCTTAGCGCAAATCTTCGTAATTAGTAGTAAGTAGTTTATGAGGTGAATCTTTTTTTTTATTAGTGATGAAATGTTAGCTGTTGAAATTTCAAGAAACAAAAAATCAGACACAGGCATGAATGGAGTGCAATACAACAAGTCATCACTAATACAGAGGCATTTGTTAAGTGGAGTGCACTTTTTTTTTATACAACAGCTGGTCACTGGAGTAGAAGCGTCATAGGAAAAGACGCGTCTCATTAATTAATCTATTATTTAATTAATTAATTAATTTATTTATTTATTCCTTCATTGGACCAATCTGACATCTCGGACATCGGTTGGTGTCTTTGAGGATGTCATTTCGTCCGGTGAGATGATCAGACTTGTGGAAAGTGATAAGACGGATGGATTTGAAGATGTTGATTGAAACGAATTGGAAATGCCCTCATCATCGTCGTCGTCGTTTTCATCAGTGTTACCGACAGAATATGATGAGGTCTGTTGTTGTTGTGGGCTGGCCTTGGTCGACTCACAGAGATGATTGGTCAGCAGTTGCTCAATCTGCTCCTGGCATGTCTTTATGCATTCCTGTGGTATCCATTTTATTAGAATAACTTTCATAAGAAAATGAAAGGTAAAAATTATTTTACACGTATATAAATAAAACAACTGATGATATTTAGCACTTATGAGTTTAGAAAAGGTCGAGTTAGCTAGAGACAGTTAACGGTACTGATCAGTTGAATTATTTAAACAAACATTCATGTAGATTTTATTGTTTTCAACGTTATACACTCATTCCTGGCTAAGCAGTTTAAAAAATTATCAGTAAAAATTCACAAACATGAAATTGTTTGAGAGGAAAAAAATGTGATACAAATTCTTACAATATCGATGGAGGTGAGTTCGTGCAGTTGTTCATAGAGCAATGTATTTTCACACCAGGCTTTGGAATATAAACCAGAGATGGCAGTGCATATGCAGGCACATGCCATCAGCGAGGACGATTGAATAGCAAATTTGAATTCTGCAAATAATTAATTACCATACAAATACTGACGTTGTATACCTAGTAGAGGACAGCAAAATAAAACTTGAATTCATTTTAAAAAACAGTTCTATAAAAAAAAAATCATAGAAATAAAAGTAACAAACAGAATAATTAAATAACAATGAGACCTGTGGCGCATAGGGAAATAAAGGTCTGAGCATGTCGAATGATTTGCTGATGGTGGGTAGGGTCGACCTTGAGACGAGGGGTCAAATAATGGAGGTAATCTTGAGGTATGATGGCACATGTATCCCACTTCAACAGCTGCATCACCAACATCTCCCACTCCTAAACAAACAAACAAACAAAAATAAAATTATCATCACGTCATCGTCATCTTCTTCAACGTCACCATCATTGTCATCTTCATCCCATCCTCATCATCATCTTCATCGTCACCATCATCAAAACACGATAGCAGTATCAGTAGCAGCAACAGATGTTGAGTATGACACATCTTATTGCATGAACATAATTCTCATACGAATATAATAATCAATGCCATGTAATGCAGATAGGAATTTGCATGAATGTACATGTATAAAAATGACAAAATATAAAAATCCAGTAGCGAATTGACGCGAAGTACCAAACACTACATCACTAAGAATATAAAACTTGATTACTATTAATGATGTGTGATATTTTCATTGTGAAGGATTAAAACGCTGAAATACTTTGTACCTGTGTGTCTTTTATATAATAAACTGGTAATTAACAGAAAATATGTATTTAATTATTTACTATAAAATATAAACAACTTGTAATTATTAGATAAATATGGGTAGACAAAAAATATCATTGTCACAAGAGTAAGTAAGTATGTCAGTAAAGTAAATACTTCAGAGCAGAATTTAATATAATTTAAATAATAATTTAAATAATTATCAATAATGAAAGCGCGAAAAGGCTTGCGATTGAATATACTGTGACGTAAAAAATGGACACGTATTAATTGTTGTTAAATATAAATTAAACTAAACAATAAATGAATAAATGAATGAATGAATGAATGGATGGATGAATGAATGAATGGATGATTGATTGAAAGAATTATCAGGTAATATGCACGCACATACACACGCAAAAATATGCAATCAGACTTATGCAATCAAGGTTCAAGTAATAAAAAAGATCTTGATAACATATATGGTTATACACAAGTCTCGTTCTTTCTATATAAAAACATATACTCATATATCTACAGTAGAAGCACATTAACAACTGATTTGCATATGTAGTAGTTATTATTTTATTATTACTATATGACATCTCTCAACAATGACTCCACAGATTATTTCCCACACGATTTTAAAATTGTTAAAGTCTTAGTAAGAAATACTTTTATCTATCATTAAACAGCGAATTTTAAAGAGCTACAGCAGATAATAGACGCATGAATGACCATTCAGAGCTAACGAATGACGTCTTATATGTAAACTATAAAAGAACCGTTGAATGATATACAAATACATTGCTCACTCACTTACATGGGGTCCGCAAAAACAGATTAAATCTCCATGAAGCAATTTTCGCTTTTGCAAATTTCAATTAATTCATACGGAACCTCAGTTTATCAGTTATATAAACTTTTAGGTTTGAATTCTAACTTAATTCCCTAACCTTATCAATCTAAACTAAATTAGTATAAGCGTGCGTGCGTGTGTGTACGTGTGTGCGTGGACAGTTATTAACCTGGCTACCAAATAAAAACATGATTTTCATTGCAGAGCAAATGACTGAATATGGCTGAGAGCAAACCGTGCAGACCGTGCAGAGAGAGATTAAACTTAAAATAATTATCTACTCTTGAAGAAATGCAAATAACATAGTAAATATTATCTGTTCCCACGGACAGCCAGAAATTCACTCACAGAGAAACTGAAAATATTTGATTTCACTGATTTTTTTTTCCAAATACTTTAATAAGTTGATTTGATGAATTTGTTTATAAGAGGATCATTTTGGTTGTTTATGGATTATTAACAATAAATGATAATATTAAATTAAGGTAATAAAAGTGATTTTAAACTGTTTGAAAAATGAACTCGAATTGCATTGAAAAAAACATCATTTCACAACTAAAGGTTATATGATGCTATATTTTTGGATGAAAATTTTTGTGAGAGTTAATTTGAATGATGCCAATTTCAGTCAGACCATGTGAAAGAGTCATCAAACGGTTTAGAACTTTAGAATTTGAAACCTCTTTCAGTTAAATATAATTCTAAAATTTTGACATAAATTTTTAAATGGATTTGAGAAAATTTAAAATTTATTATGAAACTGTTCGTTCTCAATCTCTCTGACGAACGTTACAATACAAAAAA
Source organism: Helobdella robusta (assembly GCF_000326865.2). NCBI lineage: Eukaryota > Metazoa > Annelida > Clitellata > Rhynchobdellida > Glossiphoniidae > Helobdella > Helobdella robusta. The sequence goes on from NW_008705254.1 coordinate 3,629,657, forward strand.
CAATACCTTAGATACGTTGAAAATAATGAATTTATTAAACCAACAATTAAAAATAATAAAGAAATAATTTTTAATAAAAAACAAACTTACACCAAGAACGAACAAGAACAAGCAAGTAAATATTTTTATACAATGTCTGCAATGAAAACCATGGTAATGAAAACACACATCACATTTTCATCCTCCACACAATCAACTTCAACATTAAGGGCAACATTATCGTTAGTTAACGTCATCATCATCAGCATCATCACTACCACAATTAATAACCAACAAACTTACTCACACACACAAACACATATGCACAAGCTCACATTAATGAACCCATGTAATGTGACTAAAAGAATTATTGCAGACAGACCAAGCACAAGTTCTACAACATTCACCTAAGTTTTAATTTGTTGATGTTTGCTTGCTTGCAGTAGTAGGCAATTTTGCAAAAAATTAATTTAAATAAGAAAATGAAATTGAAGGTTTGAGAGTCATCTATCTATATATCAGTGCATTTTTAATCACTTTACATTTCCTGTTTAGTTTAAAAGTGAATGTAGCTAAACTAAAAAGCAAATTAAAACTTTGTTGAACATGGTACTAATCTAACTTCCAGTAATAACCTGAAAAATATGCACATGCACATACAGCTGTTTTTCCGGTTAGTTAGTACTTGGTTGTGTCAAAGGATATGTGTATGTATGTATGTATGTGTCCTACTGAGTGTACATTTGTACCATTGTGCACAATTTTTTACATTGTATATTTGTGTGAATGAGATATAAATGTCATGATGAATGAATACTTGTAAATGTTTGAAAGGCATTAGTATATATCATATAATCCTTATAATCTCAATTGCCCATTGGTTCTTCTTCACATATACACTCATAAACACACAGACTCATACACACACACACATACACAAACACACGCACACACACATGCACATACATACAGATACAAGCGGTCACAAGCATTCAAAGATCAAAAATAACATCATACTTGACTACTTATACTCAAACACTATATTACAAACAACTACTTGGTCATGTGAAAATAAAAAAACCTGTTTCATTTTTATAAAAAACAGTTCTGTCTGTGATCAGTATGCAAAAAAATTTAAAAAATCAACTAAATATAGCCCCTGAGATTCAATAATATGCAACAATAAAAAAAACAAGTCTAACTAGTGCAATGAACTATGATGAAAAGTTACATCAACGGTGAACAAACAACACAGCAATCTACATAACAAAGAGTAGATAAACTCTGAGTATAATAAAAATTATTCCACCACACTATAAACACCAAAGAGTATACAGAAATTTTGAAAAAAGAAAAAGATTTATGAACATTTGACTGCAGACAAAAAAAAACATTGCAGTCCTTATTTATATTGTTATTATTACCCCGAAAAAAATGAAATGTCTATGGAAACAGAGAAATGAAAATCAGATAAGTTTTATCGGACATGAAAGGTGCAAAATGGAGATAATTTGATGCATTTGGGAGAGAATATTTTAAAAATTCAAAAATTGTAAGAACATTGAATGTAATAGTAACAACAGTCAAGTATCTATCTCTATTACCTAACTACTCTAAAGAGAGAGTTATGGCAAAGAAATCACATCAGCATAGGACCCATGCTAAATTCTGTACTTCATCTAGGGAGAGGGCTACATACAAACCACTTCAATTTTAAGAAGAAACTGATAATTTATCATCAACAAACTTCCTTAAATTAAAAATTGGAAAGAAAAAATAAACAAAAGAACAAGATGATTAACTCGTAAATAAGATAAAAATTGTATTAATATATATCAAAATATCTTTGCAAGTGGTTTATTATAATTCAGTGCCTAATAAAAATTGTAATCGTATATAAAAATCAATAAAAAAAGAATCAATAAACTCGTAAAAGGTACTCTACCATTTCACTATTATTTCATTTTTTGACTTTCAGAAGTTTTTAAATGATCTAGGCAAAAATTTTATCACCAAAAATATTTAAAAGATCAGCTTTTCCAACTTTTTTAAAATTGTTATTAAACTTATTTCTATACACTTGGATGAACAAGCTCGAAAAATTGTTAAGGATGTTGATATAGTCTGAGGATTATATATAGACACGCACACGTGCACACACACGCACGCACACACACACACAGCTGGATCAAGCCATGTTTGTTTGCTGTGACTACAGACCTAAAGTGACTACAGATCTAAAATGTTCACAAATAAACGCTCATCCCTTTAAATACGTCTAAATGAGCAATAATGGTGAAACTAAAGTTTAAACTGAAAATTTTAAATTTTAATAAGAAACTCTTACTCTGGTCATAAACATAAAATCTCAGTATTAATTGTCTTCATCTCTTCAAAAACTTATTCAACAACTTTACCCAAATCAACACCCTCAACAACAACTTCATCAATAAACAGTTCTTCCTAAAATTGAAGGAACCAAATTTAATTTATGACTGATTTCATTTATGAGAAAAATCTAGTTTGTTGGCATAAGACATTCAGAGCAGTTAGATGCAGTATCCTGACTAACAACAATAATGGTCAAAAAAATAGAAAATATATTTCAATTGCAATTATTACTAATAACATAAATATATACAATTGACTGTGAGAACTTTCATAGAACTTTTAGAAAACTAAAGTTAGATCAAGAAAAAGTTGAGATTACAATGTCAAAAACTAGAATAATCTGGTTGTCTAACACCTATGTATATAAGCTTTGTAACACTACTTTTCTGAATGTGTGTGAGGATGGTTAGTTACACTGTCAAACTGAATTTTAAATTAACATTCAACCCATTCAACTCAATTGGAGGAAGTACCCCAAATCAAATTTTATGGTTTTAAAATCCCGAAGTCAATATTGGTGAAACCACTAATGTAGGCTGTGTATTCCTTCTAAGGAACATTGAAATAACATATTTGAGTTGAAATAAGCACATAGCAAATATTCAGTCTATAATTTCAAAAGCATTTCTGAATGGAAAAATGTTTTAAAAAATTAATGGTCTCAAAATAAAATTTAAATTTATGAGATAAAAAAATTTTAATAAAAATCTCAATTGAATATAAAAAAAGAAATAGAAACTAATGGAGTAGAATGTTTGAAAGCAAATAATTATACATAAGTGGTAGCTGGGATAACAATTTAGATAAGACAAAATTGTAACAGTTAATTTTATAACAGATAATATAATTTTTCATTGGCAAGTAAAGTGTAGAACAAAAGAGAACAAAAATTAAGCTTTTAAAAATGCTAACGTAAAAGTTAATAAAACCAACCAGGAGATCTTGGAGCTCAATAGAATTATCTGTGTAAGCAACTAATTTATAAGCTTCGAACGGAACTGACTCTTTAACTTTGGAGGCAATGAACAAACAGGCGACAGAGAGCAGTTGCAATTTCGTTTTTTCAACACTGTGGCAGGACAGAACTCGGTCGAGGTAGTTCATCGCCAGTGAAAACACTCCTTCTTCTCTATACTGCTCTTCGCATACCTGATCAAAAAATTTTAGATTTACTCTTTATATATTCAACTTTTAAAAATTTAAATTCCAGCTAGTGCAAAAAGTGTTTAATTTAGAGCCATCATTAAAAATCTTGAAAACTTGAAAGAGTAATGTATCTTAAACCTTGTACTTTAGATGTTCACAAATAAGTAACTTGTAATATGGTGGATGTTCAAAAATTAACAGCAGAAATGAAACATTTTAATGATGTGAACAAACATAATCTCACACAACAATGAGTTATTATGATCATAATTATTAATTAATATATTCAATAAAATGCTAAAACAAACAAGCAGAGGTCAGTTTGAAACCTTGATATATGGAGCAAGCAGGCTTCATAAAATTTGTTAAAAATCTTCAAGTGGTAAGAAAAGAATATTTTATAAGGTTATGAGAGAATATTAACTTACGATTCTGTAGACAATAACTATCTTTATTCAACAAAATATAAACTAATGAAACAATAAATAATACCTTTTTACCTTTTTAATAACTTAAATTTAAAATACACACTAACTTGCACATAAACACAAGCACATGACTACACGCACACAAACAAACAAACAAACATGACAGGAGTGAAATAAACAGGCAAACAACACTGGCAAAGATGATGATGCTAAAGAACAATTCCACAGGTTAATTTAATTCCACAAGCGTCATAGTTGGAACAGTTCAAGATATATAACCTGAAACGCAAAAATATATGTACTCCAACAATTTTTATTCTCGTTTTTACATATTTTTAAAAATTTTTAAAATGATATATGTATAGAAAATTCAATACTACATTCGTGTGTAAGTGGGTAGTTCTAAAATAATATAAAAAAATGTTCCATAGACACAACAATTAAATTTAGTCTTCTATTTTAATTTTAATTCATGGAAAGCTAGCAATGAATAATTTTACAATTTAAATGGCTTTTAAACATGAAGAATTAAAATAGTCACTTTAACACCTGTCATTTTAATACTACAGATATGCCATTTAAAGAATGTAGGTGATTTCATTAAGATAAATTTTATCTATAAGTTCAAACTGGTCCATTTTGCTTCATTAATTTCATTAAAAATTATAGGTGAAGTGAGTGAATATTATAATGAAATAGATGCTATAGATTGTAACACTTGAGTTTCTTAAAATAAGGACCACTCACAGTTTGTGAGCAAGCTGATATATTAACAAAAAGCACAGCACAAACTTCATTATCAAAATCTACATTATCACATTTTGGCTGTTGCCTGCAGCTTATGCTAGACATGCTTATCATTATTACAACAAACAAATAAATATTTCTTTGCTGCGTTTGTTGATGATAGTTTGTAATTTTACAAAGCCCATATTTTTCAAAATATTGTTTTCTAAGAGTTTTCTACAACCAACACATACTAAACTTTTAAAATTAATCCTAGCAGCATTCTAGCTAACACGGACTGTTTACTTAATGGTCCTCACAGCTCTTGAGCAAGCAGAGTTTATAAATATGCATGACCCACTGGGCTGCATAGATCCATCCATCCATTCAACCCTGCCTTTCATCTTTTAAGATCTTCTTACTTAACTTAGCGCTGAAATCTTTCAACTGTTACCTGGATAAGTTTTAAAAAATATATGTATAAAAAAATGTTCAACACATTCACATAACATGGTGAGGTGATATCAAATGTTCAAATAGAGGCTAACGTAATAAAGTTAACAGAATAATATCAATCTATCACAATCACAACTTCAACTAACGTCAATTGATGGCTATTAAATTTATATCACTGCTGCTGCTGCTACTACTGACAATACCGCTACTTAAATACTTGTTATCTGTGTTAATAAGATCTCACACTCAGTAAAATTTCAACGGATACAATGAAGCATTTAAATTACAAAAGAGTCATTGAAAATTAACAGGATATAGAGGAATTCTTTTATGTGTAATGCCAATGTTAGAGAATATTCAAAGCAACATGCTTTAAACATTAATCTATGATGATACTCACGTTGCTAGAAAAATAAATGAGATACGATCATCATTTGCTTTCTAGATAGTTAATCATCATTTTTGTAATCAATATTATGTATATTAGTTATAAAAAGAATAACTATTACTAAAAATTTAATATCTTCATCAACATTAACATTATTGTTATTATTATTATTATTATTTATTATTGTTATTATTATTTTAATGTTTTATGCTGTAGGTAGGTAGGCAGTAGAATTAATACCTGTGGAAGACTAAATTGCTGAGACCAATTTTTGATTCAAAACTATCTAATTATATGCAATATAGTAATTACATCAATTATTGTGAGTAAATAAATAACAACAGTATCATTTTGTTATGTTATGTTATTTTTTTATTATCATGTTAATCATCACCATCGTTATCATCAGCATCATCGTTATGGTCATTCATTATTGTGAAACAGGGGTGGGCAAACTATGGTCCGCCAAAAAAAACATTATCACCAAAAATAAGGAACCACAAATTTTTAAAAAAATTTCAAAATTTCCAATCATCGTCATTGATATTGTTACAATTCTTGTTACAAAGTTCTTCAAAAGGTCACCCACCACCACCAACAACAACAGAAACAACATCAGCAGCAACAACAACGACGAATTAGCATTTGTTGTTGTTAAATGAAAATAGCAGTAAATTTCAATTAGCAGCCGGATGCCAGCTCTTTTCATTTGAAATAATAATATATTGCACGCCTATAGCAACAAAGTACTTACTACTGTGTAGACATACACACACGCAAGTACACACTTATAAAATTTGAACATGCAGGCAGCAAATATGAAGTAGATTTATATGTAAACAAGAGTTAAAACCCGCTATTAGCCATTATTCATTCGATATATGGCAGAGCAGATAGTGCAATTCAAATTTTAAAAGGATACCCTTTCAAATTATCCCCAATTTGAACTCCCACACGCATATATATGGAGGCCACTTGATATTGAAATTCTGATACAGGAATTGAAGTGCAAAACAATTTAAGAGTCCACAAATATGTTAAACAGAATTAAACCTGAGTGTAAATAAAATTGATCCAAGAAATTGTTTGAACACCAACCAGCAAATAAAAATAGTCCATCCAAGCCTGTCTGCCATTTATGATTATGCTGATCAGTTTGCTTAAAAAAACTTCGGGCATTTATATATCATCTTTCAAAAACTTATTTGTTTAACGAATTATTGAGGTTTGTAATTTATTCATTAGTTCATTTGCTCAAATCTATCAAAAATATAGAATTAAAATTAGATAAATCATCCTTATAAAGTTCACGATGAAATGAGAATGGACGGAAACCTATTTAACCACTGTAATATCTGGCCCATCCGGGGCAAGAGCGTGAGAAACAAAAACAAACGATGCAGACAGACGATATGAGCCAGCACATGAGAACGTGTTGTGTGTGTCCCATACAGATAAACAAATTAATTAGAATATAAATGAGGGGTAGGAGCGGAGATGCAGAGTAACAATCACAGCACAATTTCAAAAAATCACGTTTATACATCATGTATACTGCATCTGTGTATGCTGCATGGGATGGAGGAATGCACATCAATATATCGTTAATATTAAGTTTACAAATAGCAAAAATTTTAATCTAATAAACGTTCCACGTCACCAGCAAATGATTTATTTCTTTTCATCACTAAAAAGGCCTTGGGGAGAACGAACGTGAACGTACATGAACGAAGAACGACACTTTATAAAAATTAGATGGAACAACATTGAGACCATATTGATTCTTAAAAAGAAAGTAAAAGTAATGAAAAAAAGAAGAGTTAATAATAAAAAGATTTCCAATATATTGCATATGAACCATTCAAGGCGAAGTAGTTTCCCCAGTATTGCATTGCACAGATAGTGAACAAATTTTTTTCACCACACTATTATTTATTGAATGTTTTGCAAGGTCATGTCGTAATTTTGATCAACAGATTAATTTATGAGACACCGATGTAGCGCAGTTACTGGAATGAAGTGCCTATAAAAACAAACGACATTGCTAAGCCTTCAGCCAAAATAACTACTGCCATCTGATGGAGTTATGACAAATATGGAAAATATTCAAGGTTGAACGTTCAGTAGAGTAACTCTGGCAACATAATTACGAATATTGCGTGATGTAAATGATAGAAGGAAAGCATGGCGATAAAGTGTGCTGGTGGTGGTGTTTGGAGATAATTCATAGAATGTGTACACGGACTGTGCACTTCATCAGTGGAATGTGGTACTCTTGTCAAGTAGTCCAGATGTAGATAGTAAATAACAATTAGACTGAACTGAACTTATCATCCTACTAACAAAAACTGATCAATGTGAAAATGGTCCACAATAATTCCGTTAATAAAATTAATTAGCGTTTAAATTTAGCAGGCCAAATTAAATTAAACTATTTAAATGTACAGCAGATTTTATCATTTATATATTTATTTATTCATTTATTTATTTATTTATATAGATGACAGATAAATTAATTTTTCAGTACAAACACCACCTCCAAAACCAAAAACCATATTACACAATTTACACGTTTTTGTTATCGATCACATCAAGTAAATTATTGACATAATTTTATTTCAAAAATTTAAAAATCAAATAAAAAGAAACCGTGCATAGCACAGAGTTGCATTGGGTTAGTTAAGTGCGGTGCGGACAATTGCACAGTGATGAAATAACAAACAAACTGAACAGGCAGGCCATTGTACTGCTAGGAGACAACATCAAAGGAGAAGAAGAAAGATATAGAGGAGATGAGTAATCAAGGGTAATAAATAAGTCACAATGAATTATTTTCCATTCCATCAAACATGAACTGCAAGGGCAAAACCTTTCATGTTGCAATCAACTTCGAGAAACAGGCTAGCATGATAAAAGAGATCTCTTTCAACAAATTCCTCTCACATCTTCCTCTTAATATGGCCCAAGCAACATTGCTGAAGAAACGTTTCAGTTGGTGTTTCATCAATTTTTCTGTAAACATACATTTCCAATAAACTTTCAAGCCTTATCAATAATATTTTTTTTTTATGCAGCAGCTAAGCCTTTGTTAGGGTGTTATTTATGCTACAACTGATAAGAAAGCTTGTATGTAATTGCAGTACAGAATGAGTATTACTAAATTAGATTTCCAAGCAGAATATAAAAATCAATCAATCAATCTTCGTTTTGCATCCAGAGACCCGGGTTCCCCGAGGTAGGACGTAAGTAGAATATAAAAGTGATAAAATTGAACAACAAACTAAGCAGTTGAAATTCCAGTTATTTATGGACTTGTTCTAAATAACAGCAAATTTCTTGGTGTGTGTGACCATGTTTCAAGCAAATATTAGTTCACAGATTTAACCAAATCATAGTTGCCAAATTTTTAATACAGGAATGTAACAACGTTTGTTTCTTAATAAATAATATATATGTGAATGTACTTATGAGGCACATGTATCTATCTATAGATTATTTGCAAATAATGTTAATTAATGAACTTTCTCATTGCTTGTTACTATACAGCATAACAACAGAAACCAGTTATAAAAAATATATTTTTAAGCAGAGAAAACAGACAAGCTCAAAATTTTTTTTGTATAATTCTCCAACTGTTGAAAGTAAGTAAGACAACATTGTTAGTTTATCACATACTATTTAAAACTATGTTACTTGGAAGTAGCATAGTTACTTTATAATTATATATTACCATATAACATTACATTTATTCAGTAATGTGACAACAACTTTATTATACTTTTTAATCATTAACAGATAATTAAATGAAAGATTTCAATTTCTTGGTACTGTCAATCATTGATTCTCATTTTACACATGTCCTTCTCAACAGAAAACTAGTTTGATTGCAAAAATATGAAGTGTAAAAAAAGAAATAAAATAAATTAACAAAAATAACATTAAACATGCAATGAAATAAAGTTGAATTAATGCAAATTTGGTTTAGTCAATATAAACTTAGATGTTATATTTCCATAAATTTTATACCCCTAAATATCTTTTTCACTTAACAAAATTATTTATACATCATTTTATTTTATCTCCATTTGACAATCATCTGAAATGTTTAAAAAAATCATAAGGTTACAAATATAAGAGCAATTAATTTTATAAAAAAAATTTCAATTGCATTTAAAATATTCTAAGTGATTAAAAATTTAAAAATAAGTCAAAAATAAAAAACTCTGATCAATTTGTTAACTCTAAAAAAATGTGAATGACTATCTATCTACCATGTTGAAACACATTGACCCTTCAAAGCTAAATTTAAGTTTTGTTTTGATAACTTTTAGCAGAGTGATAAGCATTCTTCAGTTTTAGCAGGAACTTAACTGCAGATTGTATGGAACTTAACAAATAAATAAATACAAGCCAGCATGTATTGGATCAAGACAAACAAACAACAAAATGCATGCAATAAATAATTTCTGAAAAAAATTTCATCATCTTCATACTAATCTAGCAGCAGTTTTACATACTTCTGAATAATAAGCTTGAAAAAACATGTGCTAGTAAGCATAATTTATGTTAATATGAAATAATTATCCAAAACTGAATATTTCTACCAAGGCTATTATGTGGTTAACAAAGCTATGTTGCTTGGATCAATGAAACATATGTTGTGTAATCAATGATAACATAGCAACCCACATGATGTGGCCTCAGCATCAGCTAAATTAATTGAATCTTTCTAGGCCAAATGAGATAATTTAAAAAAAATACTCCACAAAATATGAACTTTTACATAGCAATGCATGGAGACAACATAAACAATCATCAGTTAATGATGCATTATACATGCCACATTCACTGTAACAAGAATAATAAGATAAATACAACATTGGAATTCATAACAAAATAGTATAAAAGTAATTTCAAATTCATCATCCAGCAAGAAAGTTAGTTTAACTTACTTTTGTATAGCTGAGGAAAAATTTAAGCATTGCACACATAAACATATGTGTAATTCACAATAAACAGCTTATATAACACAATGCTGAAGTGAATTTAGCTTGGCAGAGTTATACTGTAATAATTACTAAATAGAGTTCTTATCAATTAACCATAGTCTACATAAAATTAAAATGATCAAAGTGCACAGATGCATTTGTGCATAGAGAAAATGTACAAAACATCCTTACTGATAATATTCTCTCTCTCTCTCTCTATTACAAACAAAGAAACAGACAGACTATATCAGACGTTTTACTTTCAACACCACATAGCATATATAAATAACAGCCTCAATGAGAGTTCCAAATCCATACACATATTCCTATTAAACTCTGCATGAATCAACAACACTGGCTAGAGGCTCAACATGGATGAATGAGCAAGTAACTTCAATGTGTGTTCATGTTCATGATTTCTATTGTAAACAAATACATTCTCAGATCTACATCTCTGCTATCAGACCTCTATCATCAATGCACTGCTTATCTGAGATGTCTGCCTGGATATATGTGCAATCAATGATCAGTAGCCAGATTATATCATTAGAATTTTATAATCTGGTAGAGAGAAAATAAGAAACTTATCAAAACGTCCTGTAGTTATCAGGAAATTTAAATTAGCAAAGGGCATAGAAGATCTGTTTCTCAGTTGCAGTGATTGAGATTGAAATGAAAATAACCCGTATTCCATATTAAGAACTGTATGGGTGTTGATTCGAGTGTGTCTCAGTAGTAGTATACATAAGATGTAGTAATATACATAAGATGGCATAGACCATAACCAAAAAACCTCATTGTTAGAGAAGGTGTTGATACTAATTCAACATCAAGAATATGATGAAATGTGGTAGTCAGGAAACCAAATGTGAAAACTTCAAACATAAGTATGTGAATACCAGCAAGTCAGAAAGGAAATTAATATTATTCTATTCACGTGTAACATGATAAATGTAATAACAAATAAATGAATAAATTATCGGAAAAGTTGTTCAACCTCAGTAACTTAGTTTTACACAAAAAAATAAAGTTGAAACTAATGATCAAATTTATATAATTTCTAAATTAATAAAAATAGCTTGTTAAAATAATTATTTTGGTAACAGAAAACTTCATTTGTAGAAAGAATAATTCAAAGCTATATTAGATAAAAATAAAACTCATGAATTGAAAATACTCTTATATCAATCAATCAATCAATCAATCCATCTTCGTTTTGCTTCCAGAGACCCGGTTTCCCGAGGTAGGACGTGAAAATACTCTTATATAAGTATAAAAATATGAAATGAAATGCACAAGTTAATTAGTTGCTAACAGCAGACAACAACATTAATCTAAATTATTCATGCAGACAGAAGCAGAATTTGCATGCAAATGTATATCACAGTACTAATAAAAATCACATAAAAAAAATTCCATCAGCTATTATAATTAAATAAACCGAAAATTTATAAAAAAAATAATAATTCCAAAATCCAATAACTTTTATAAGATAAACTCTCTTCAACAAACTCATACTCAAAAACATTTAAAATTTCTTCCAATAACTTATTTGGAAAAAATTCTTCCTAACTCATAAACAGTTTCTCAGAATATGTACCCTCTAAAAACTTAATTAAAACACAGCAATTTCGTCATTCTCTTCTTTTTAAAAATACTTCTTCAGTCTTAAATTTCATTTTGGCTCATTTTGTTTCATTTTATCTATTTATTTTATAACAGACTTCCTTTTAAATAACAAACCAGCACATAATGAGATATGCAAATAACAATGAGAATGTAATTGAGCAGTTTGCTACTGCTTTAACTTTAACTTTTTTATGGCATCTTCATGAAATGAAATTATAAAGAATTGAATGAAAGTAAAATAAATATTAACTGAAAATTGAAACAAAAACTATTATAATGTATTTTTAACACTAGTCACCAAAAAAGTAGTAGTTAGTCAAGTGCTATCATAATGAACAAAGTAAGAAATCATTAATTTCAGAAAAAATTACAACCACTAATTTCTAATTAATTAATTTAATACATTAAATATTTCATTAAAAAAATCTAATCTTTTCATTAAATAATTTTTTGACCAATGTGTAAATAAAATAAACTATAAAAATAAAAGGAACAAAAGTTATGAAAATATGAAGTACCCCCTACCTCAAGCATCCATCTTGAGACAATTCTCCTCATAGCTGGAGTGATATCTTTTTGAATGTTCAAGCATTTAGGCGATGGCTGGTAGTTGTCTTCAATCTGCAACATGTTGGCCAGTGGTCGGGTGTCTCGGAGAAGATGTTCTCCATCTTTGGCTCTCGTCTGGCAGGCTTCAAAAGCATATTCTGTAGCGTAATATTCAGCTGGACTCTCCTCACAGTTCATAATCACCTGCTCATCTTCACGACAGATCAAATCAGGTGCATTCGCCATTTTGTTGCTGCTTGACTTGGATTAGTTATAAAAATAATTAAGCAGTTTCAAACAGCTGGAATTTATTTTTAGATGATCGAAAACCAGTACGCAGACACAGACAGGCTTGTAAATGTTTCTATCTATTTCATTTAACGATCACACGAAATCCTTGGTAAAAATTTTTTCAAATCTACGGTCCATGTATGTATAATTTTACCGTCTGTACTGTATAAAAAAAAGATCAATATTTTATTGATTTATCAAATTGGTTCAATTAAAAATTAAAATTAAATATACTTTATAGAATTATACAATTTATTTGATCACAATTCACGAATCCGCATTGCCACAACTCACATATCCCACTAACTAAATCACTAACCGGTAAACTATAACATTAATTTAATTAAATGAAATATTAATTCGAAAAAGGTGGAAGTTAGCAGCGCCAAAAGTTGGAGCTAACTAACATGAAGATTTGAAATGACATTTATAAGTCTATTGAAGAGAGTAGTAATAATTACTTGCACTGAAGCTACATAATTGTTTGATACGCTCCTCACTACAACTACTTGTACACCACACCAGACATGCATACATCAAATAAATTATTTTAATATTTGAAGCTGTCTTACATGCACAAACATTATGCAGACAATTTTAAGTTTCATGTACAAAATTCATTAAAATCAGGATATTGAAGCATAGCGTACTGTACCGTATGTTCTCGCCAATCTAAGTTTTTTTTTAGTTTTAATTGCACACAGACATGCTAATAAGAGAACCACATAAGAAGTAGAATAGAATGCAATTATGATTATATTCTAGTAATTACCAGCGCATTTGAAAGTCCAACGAAAAAATTTCTTACTATAATTTGAAATATATATTTAAACAATTCAACAAAAACTACAAGAGATTTACAAAATTTACAAAATGTTCACGCAACGAAGTGATTATCTGCCTTCATGGCTGCAAAATGGCAAACTCAATAGAAGACATTACTATTTATATTGAAAAAAGGAGAGACTCTATTGGCCGTCATCTAGCCAATAGGAGCATCGCATGAAACAGCCATTCATAAAAATTGCAAGCTGTGAACAGGCAGCTGTCAGAGCAGCCGAGTCGGTCAGATATTGAATTGAAAAGCTCATCACTGCAACTCGCATAGTTAATTCAAAAAGAATTATTTAGTAAAATTAATTTTTAGTTTATTACATACTTTAATTTCTTTAACTTTTATAAAAGAAGATGCAAGTTCAGGTTTGAATGTGTTTGAATATGTGCTCTACTTCTTTAGAAGGTTGGATGAACATGCAGATGTTAACAAAACAACAAACTCGATGAAAGCAGTTCGATATATATAATTTGCATTTTTAGATAGGTCACAAAAATATTCTTCAGTTTCGTCTGTTGATCTTCAGTCTCTCAACAACTTTCAATTTGATAAACCACTTTCAGCTTGAAAGGAATGCTCTTTTTTTAATGGAAAGCATAGTTACAAAAAATTCAGCATGGAGAGAATAAAATATTCTTAATAATAATAATAACCTTTGATAATTAATTGAAACATAAATTACAAGTTTGAATAAATAAAAATTTTAAGTGGTCATCTGCCGACGAATCAGACCATTTAAAAATGAAATTTCCTAAAATGTGGTGCATTGTGATGGTAGATTGAAAAGATGACCCGATAACACGCTGCGTGTGTTTATAGCACGTACAAGTATATAAGATTATTATTGCTGTGTGTGTGTGTGTGTGTGTGTGCGTGTGTGAGGATTTTAATAAATGGAAACTTGCACGTCATAACGAATGCAGACGCGTGTTTGGTTGCAAATACATATAAAATGCTTAAATCATACGTAGGACTAGCGAGCTCACGCAAATGCAATGCAGTTAAATTCACAAATTAGTACAATCATTACACAGATACAATTAAAAATAAAATGTAAGAGCGCATATCACGCTTCAGTGAAAATAAGTAAACTAAAATGCAATTGAATACAAACTAAACCCCTACAAATGTATCATAAATATTGAAATACAAAAATGAAAGGCACACACGTAGAAATTCAAATTATTCTCTCACTTAGCAATATTCATTTAATAATGGAGTGTTATCAAACTTACACACACATGTATTAAGGTATATGGATAAAACTAAACATCTAAATATGAATTAATACAGAAAGATATGCACGAATATAATTAACTATTATAGCTAATAGCTGGAGTAATAAATGCATTATAAGAAGAACACAAGCAGACAAAAGCGTCTCTGGTCAATGAAAAAAAAGTATAACAAACACACACATACTTCACACACGCACACACACACACAAACACACACACCTTGTATACGCCATATATACACACTTAACCTAGCAATGCAAGCACGCACGCACGCACACATCACATACACAATACATACAAAACATGCATATACACACTCCAAATACACTCCTAGTCACCAAATACATTCAATGCTTAAACACACGTGCACGGCGTCATAACTAATTACACTACAAAAACAACTGATATATAATAAATACACCGACAACAACGCAGACTACCAACCACTTGTAATCTTCATACTCGCCCACGATGTTCAGTTGTACAAACACAAACCTACAAACACATGCAAACACAAACCTACAAAACACATGCAAACACAAACCTACAAACACATGCAAACACAAACCTACAAAACACATGCAAACACAAACCTACAAACACATGCAAACACAAACCTACAAAACACATGCAAACACAAACCTACAAACACATGCAAACACAAACGTTAACATCTACTCTACTAAACACACACACTTTAAAACTATAAAATATCTTTTTTTCTTTGTCTCCTTTTTTCTTTCTCTTTCTCTCTCTCTCTCTCTCTCTCTCTCTACTATAGATATATATATACATATATATATGTATAGTAACTAATATCTGAATAAAGTTAAGTGTTATTAAGCAAAGAACAACACTGACGTACACACATTATATTCACATATAGAGAAGATCTTGACATATATAATTAGGAAGGAAAAAAAGAACGAAGTGAGAGAAAGAGAGAAAGAAAGAGAGAGAAGAGAGAATGAATCACGTTTTTAAAATGTTCTAAAATGGTTCTGTCAAACTTTGATGAAATCATCGCTTTTCTCATCAAAGACACAGATTATGCCACAGCCAGTTCTGAAATGTTCAACCAAAAAAAAAATTCTTCATCGTCGTCTTCATCATTATCACCATCATCATCATTGTAATCTTCACCATCATCATCATCAACATCAACCTAATGATAATGAAGCATGACAACCATGAGAAGAGTTAGCATAGTCATCATCACTACATTACAATAACATCATTACCGTCAGTCACAACCACCAACTTCTTCGTACAGTTAGTTACGCGATGGAATTGTTCGAATACTGTTTGTCCAAAACACAAAGACTATCATAAGACTATCATTAATTACATCATCATTGAGATCACATACAAATATTGTATAAGTATTAAAATTTATGTGTTTTTGCATGTTGTGTGCGTGTGTGTGTGCATGTTGTGTGTGCGAGCGTGTGTGTGCGTGTGCATGTGTGAGTTTTTTGGTTGTAATAGTTGCTTAATTGTTTGTTGCCCACAAGTGTTTTATTCTATAAAAATAATTACTAACATTTAAGTTTAGTCCATGTTTTTAATATTAATGAAGACTCAACGTCAGAATCTGCCCCAATCAATCAGTCGAATGTTTTTACATGTGTTTGCATATTTATGACCTCCTCAAATGTTTTTCCTCAAAAATTTATGAGTCTTCATTCATAAATTTACGTTCAAGTTATGTGTTCACAAAATTTTTAAAAGTTCAACCATGTTTTACTGTCTTCACATGTTCTTTTATGATTTTGTTTCAATTCATTGTTTCTGATGCTATTTTTTCAACTTTTATAATCTTGAATATTAAAACTGATTAACTCAATACAACTGTTTGTGTGTATGTTTGTGTGTAGGCATGTATATGTGAGCTACGACACCAAAATACGCTCCTATATTTAATATTTCTACATATATTAACACAAATTATTCAGATAATTCAACAACTGAATCAAATGATGTAAAATGCAGAAATTACCGAGATCAGAGATTGAAATTTGTATGCTGTGCTGCCATTTGACGTGATGGCTACATAGATGATGGCTGGCTGGATTACATCTTACTCGTTTTATTAATGGATCATTAAGCTGATAATAATTATTAACAACAGAGCTGATAATATTTCATTATTATTGTTATTTTTCCCAAAACAGTTTAACACTGCCAAAAAACGATTTGATAACTCGTGCAATTAACGCTGTTGTTAATTAACACCGAACAATTCATATCATATGGAACAATTTATATCCTAGCAATAATTGCGACTGGAAAAATGACAACTGCATCTAAACAATCACAAATCTTGACATTAGTGAACAAGATAATAAAATTTATAATTTTGTGTTTCGCAGCGGTCTGGTTCAAACGCCTGGTCCTTCCTTCAACCCATTGAAGGTTTCTTCAAACTAAATAACATGCCGTGTTTGTGTTGTGTGCGTTTGTGTACATGTATGTGTGTGTGTGTTTGAATGTGCGCTTCAAAAGATTTTCACGCAATTTCGGTATAAAAAGCGTTTTTATTAATCATTAAAAACCAGATGTATTTTTAATTTAAAATATTCAAGGTGTATTTTTCATTAAATCAAACATCGTTATAAATAAAAAAGAGCGCGCAATTAACCAGTGACGTTGAGGTGATGTTAGTCGTCCGACGAGGTACCCATTAATGTTGGCGAAGATGAAATAACATTAGGCACCCCTTCAAAGCATCTGAGAAGCGGTAGTTTTAACTTGTTTTTTTAAACAATTGAGGCCACTTGCCCGCGCAATAATTTATGAGCAGCCCCATCATAAACATGCTGTTGGAATACGTCCATGATTTATACGGAGAATGCATTGTTTTATAAAGGCTTCTGACGAGACAAAAGGCAACAGTTGTTATTTTTTAAACGAATTATAAACTATCAGACGTCCACACACATGCTCGTTTTAACCATCGTCATGAGATGCACAGCACATAAACGAACATACAAATCAAATCACGTGCACATTTTTCAAGAGATGCACATGCCTGCCAACAAACAACCTACATAATATTAACTGATTCAAATAAACTTCTGTAGCTTTTCTTGACTATGCTACCTTTTTCGACGTTGGAATAAAAAGATGATGTTTATTGTAAGAGAAATAAAAATTTTCATTAACATTCAGTTTTTAAGTGTAAGAAACTTCTTCATATAATTTTTTTTTATGAAACGGATGACTAGAAACAAACATACATGAATCGATAGAAAGCATTTTCAATTTGTTTTGTAGTTGAAACATGAAACTTTTTTATAGACCACATAATTTTAAAATTTTATAGACCACATAATTGCCTCTGAAGTTTATGAATGACTTTTTTAAACTTTTTTCAAAGTTTAAAAATCATTTGGCATTTTAGATAACAGCACCGAGCCCATCAGCTTGAATTGAATTATAAACTTCTTGAATTAATTTTACTCTATATTGTCATCGTCCAATTAAAACTTTGGTTATCAAGATTTTGAAGTCAGGTTTGCAATTAAAGCACATATAAACAACTAACTAAAACTTATTTGTTAGTATAAGTAATAATATTAATGGGTAGGCAGTCAAGTAGCTACTTGGTACCATGCGAAGACTTCAAACTCTACTTTGCCGATCATTTGTTGATTGTCTGTCCCGCAATAAATTATTAGCAAAATATTAATTGTGTGATAATATAACCGAATGAAATTGAAGAGCAGACTATTAAATGCATTTCTAAACCATACAATCTGCAGGTACGCACATTATTTGAACAGTTCCTACTAATTGGCCGCTTTCTTTCTGATACACAAAACTAATTGACTTTTGAAATTTTATTTTTAAAGTTTAAAAGAATAAAGAAAAATAACTAAACGAATTCACATAAATATGAATGATTGGATGATAGATAAATTATTCAACAAAATGATAAAAGGCCGAAACTTCAAATGCATTTAAGTTGACACGAGAATATTTGGCATCCAATAGCAATAATCATCAGTTCGTACTCGTATGCGTGACATAACATACCAAAGCACAAATACACATACACGTATGTGTGTGTGTGTGTGTGTGTACGTACGTATGTATATGTGTACGTACGTATGTATATGTGTACGTGTGTATGTCTGTATGCTTGTTCATTCGTGTACAATGGACTACCATCATTCATTGAGAAGTGCATACGTGCACGCAAAAATTTCATTTGTTAAGAAATGTAGGCAAAAGTAACAAATGCTCAAGTTAATTGCGAATGATAACATGTTTCCAGATAAATGTGTTTATGCTACAAATATATATTGTCGCAATTAGTTTAGAGCAAATAGAATATCACACAAAGTCACATTTTAATTAACAAAGAGGTGAAGTGGCTTCATTAAAAGTCTTCGAAGTACAAAACAATGAAGTTCCAAAGAAAAAGCAATTAAATTAAGAAGTAACTAAGTAGAGTATTGTTGTTCTACTAACATGTGGTGTTCTCAGTCAAGTGATTTGTAAGGTGACCATGACAACTGTGTGTAGCACAACAACACATGACACAACACACCACACAGAACACAGAACACAACACATGCTGTGTGAGATGCACTTAAACGAAGTTTTGCTTAATATGTTTTTTTATCATTTAAATAAAATCTACATTAATAATTCAAAAGGCAACAATTTTGAGCAGGGTAACAAGTTTCTATTGATCCAAAAATCGATCTGATGGATGATCGACAGTTCGGTCCTAACATTCACTCACAAGCAGAATTTTTGATGCAGGCGTGTTAAAACATATCAGTCAAAATATTAATTAAATTGCACACATCACGCACAAAAACACACACACATATAAACACACACACACACACACCACAC
Organism: Helobdella robusta; assembly: GCF_000326865.2. Lineage (NCBI taxonomy): Eukaryota > Metazoa > Annelida > Clitellata > Rhynchobdellida > Glossiphoniidae > Helobdella > Helobdella robusta. Next base: position 3,649,570 of record NW_008705254.1, read on the forward strand.
CTGAGTGTTTATTTATGCTTGTGAGAACCAAAGTGACGACTATTTTATCAGAAGTCTGAAAGTATCAAACAGTAATTAATTTCATTTTTGGTTCAATTTCCACTCTTAAAATTATAGCAAATGCAAGCATTTCTACGCACGCCAATGATAATAGCGTACCAATAAAAGACGAAAGACAAGTGATGGTTTTATTTCCTAACCTTACTAGAATGCGTGTGCAACAGGTCTGCAGTAGCAGAAAACAAAGACTTTATAACATCGTTGTTATTGTGCATAGCCTATAAAATTTACACTTAATTAGCATTCACACTTCTTCACACGCATAACTATTAAACGCCATTTAGTGAGCCTGCCTTAGGGAATTGTATGAAAGCCATCAGATTGTAGAACGTTCGCATCGTTAATTACGCTACCTGTATACCATTTTCCGTAGGCGTATTTGTGCTATGTCTAGTTGTATGTTTTTAAGAGTTGCTACAAACCCATCACTATAACCAGGACGGATTTTCGATTTAACCGATATACGTCAACAAATAAGACAAACCCATACAATAAGCTTCAATTTGACTATCTACATTATATTGATGTGATTTGTTTGCATATTGCTGGTTGAGGCTAAGAGGAATCATACAGAATTGGATTATAAATGGTTTTGTGGTTTATAGTTTATTTCATGTGAATATGTTTGAATGAATATATATGAACATCGTTTGAATCTGTCATAAGTCAGAAGAAAATTTGAATGCGATGACTATGACGATGATATCAATGATGATGATAAAGCAGATTATGGGTGATTAAAATGGCGATTATGGTGAATGAATGGACAGCATAAATGATGAAATGTGAAACCATTTTTTGAAACTCTCGTACAATGAAATTTTTTCGACAGCTGTTTGTTATTACTTTTTGTTACTAAAGATACTTGTCATCGTAGTTTCATTTCCATCACTACACAGACAGATGCTGCTACAAAAATTGTTACTTATCCATATCACCAATACTATCGTCCTAATATTTGGCCTAGGACATTTACCGCTACAATTTTTTTTACAAATTTTATTAGTATTTAAATAATTAAATAATCCCTATTAGCTACACGTATTAAATAGTAATTATACTATTAAAATTATTATCACTTCATACTACAATAATTATTTTGTAGCTATAAATTAACTTCACATTACTGCTGTATTTAGCACTACTTTTAATACTATTCAAATGGTTAGTAATAATATTAGTTTTACCCCATAGTAATGTTTTTACTTTTCACATTACTATTACACACTAAATTATAGCAGGTAAACTTGATACGTCAGCACTGATACTGCACAATCAATGTTAACACCTCGTTATGCATCCAGTTTAAACTTTAAAATTGCCACTTTCACATCTTCCTCTAAATGTCAACGAATGTAACGACACTGACTTATGTACATGCTATCAATTCTGTTTCTCGTTATGTTTCACCCTGTCAGGATAGTGAGAAAAGTTCTAGGCGTATGAAGGAATTTTTATAAAAATATTTAGTAAAAATTGACACTACAACCAATGTTATCACCAATGTTATACTATATGTATATTACTACTTACTCTTCTGAAATTTTTCTTCCTAAATGAAATATCGTTTCGTTTTGTTATAATAGACTTTTATAATTATCTATGTTAAAATAATATTATTGTAACTAATCATTATAATATTATTATAAGTAATCATCATAATATTATTATAAGTAATCATCATTGGCAGGCAAATTGTGTAGTTAAGTGGTATCTAATTAAAGTTATTCATAATTGTAAATTTTTTTATATGTGCTGGTTTCGGTTTCGTTAAAAAAACTTGTTAGTGTTACTCATTGTGTTGTTACTCATTGTGTTGTTACTCATTGTGTTGTTGTCTATGTATGTAGCGATGAAAGCTAACATTATCCACAGACAAATTAAACTTCTGACAAATTAATTACGCTATAAAAATCTTACTCACATTCCCTATTATAAACACTACAACCATTCACTTTTATAAACCCATAACTGCAATCTTACATGAAAGCGTAACATTAAAGTATGAAAAATTTTTGAAATTAAATTAAGTACTAAGATGAAAGGTTTCAGTTGAAATAGTGTAACATAACCATATCAGAAGCTCGATTAATGTATGTATGTACATTTTAATAAATTTAAATATTATTTATTTTTATGTATTTAAGTTTAATATACTTATGTCAAATTATGTATGAAAATAAATCAAAATAAATAACATATGTGTGTGTATGTGTGTGTGTGTGTACGTGTGATGTGTTCTTATATGTGTTGATTCGTTTTTATTATGAAAGCAACGCATCTGCGTGGTCTGGCAAATAAAATTGAAGGTAGGTAAGTAAAGTCGTGTGTGTGTGCTCGTTCGTGAGTGTGTGTGTGCATGCGCGCGCGCACGTGTGTAGTAGTAGTAGTATAGTAGTAGTAGTAGAAGTAGTGGTAGTAGGAGATCACCATGACAGTTTGTTCAACTGTGCAAATAAGAACAACTTTGTCTATAAGTTGTGGTTCTGTTGTATTGTGTGTGTGTGCGTGTCTGCGCGTGTTGTGTGCAGTGGACGTGTTGTGTGTTATGTGCATGTTGTGATTTAGTAGTACTTTTGTTTACAATCATGATTCTACCTGCATTTGAAACCGGACAGATTTTGTCCAATCCAAAACTGCTCGTCGTCATTATATTCAAGTTGCTCATTAAATAAACTAAATATTACTGGATTAATTAATTAAAAATGTCATGAAAAATGTTTTGACAAAATAAATTTACGACAGATAGGCTATTGGCAGGACGACATCATCATGTGTACAACCTCCAAACCTCCAAACAGGTTTTCATATTTTTATTTGATTTGACAAATGATGATATTAAATGGGATAGCCGACAATTATTTTTAAGCCAACGAATTGTATTAGAAACAACAAAAGATAAAAAAAAACACACAAACGAAGATGACGCAATAAGAACAAACAAGCTGAACAATCTTTCCTTGATTGATCGATTCCTTGTTTACCTTCACTAAATCGGAAAAAGTTAAAACTGGAAAGTTTCATACTAACAAAGAACAGCCTTGGTGAACTTGCAAACAAACACGGATACGTTGGAAGGATCGAAATCTGTTGAAAAAATTCAAAGAGAAGAACATTTATTGAAGCAAGTTGAACACATGTCGGTGAACAAACAACGAGGACATGACGAACGTACAACTGATGTAACATGTGCATCTGTCCTTTCATATTTTGTTCAACAAAAATGATTTCCGAGCAGAACTTTTGGAAGTTTCATTTCTATTCAAAGTAAGTTCGTTCAAACGAAATTATTTGAATAAGGGCAAACATGATGTATTTTGCGTGTATGCCTGTGTCTGTGTGCTTATGTGTGTGTCTGTGTGCATATGTGTGTGTCTGTGTGTATGTATGTGTGCATTTGTTAATGTGCGATAATGCGGTTATTTATTTTTATAACGTTATTCCTAAAATGATGCTTGACCAGATTTGGTAACGTTTTCATCAGTGTAGATGTATGCATTTAGGTAATTCTGTATTTATCTTGTTTCTAATTATTCTAATTTTTTTGTGTGTATTTACTTTACACAGACAAATTTCTGTACAGAAATACATAAGTGGTCCGAAATGTGCAACAGAAAATAAACATTGTTAAAATTTGAAAATTTTTCCATTCCACATGGAAAGGATTCATTAAAATGCACGCAACAACCGACCCGAATGGCGGGAGAAAGATACGTGCGTCTGATGGATCAGATAAGAGATGAAAGAGCAAGCGAGACGATGTTGAACAAAGAAATAAAAACATTGATATGCAGATATGTTTTTATGATAATATAAACACGATACTTAATAAGTAGCTTACCTTTGATGAAAATTTAAATAAAATTAGCTTAGCTGAGTGTTTTTATAGGTGAATAAGTAAAAGTACAACGGTGTGTTTGGATGTGTTCGGATGTGTAAAGTTCGAAAAAGTTGCGCGTTTTGATTGCAACTCTGTCAAGTGCTTCTTTTATTTTTATTTCTTTATAAAAACAATTTATTTGTAATTAACAGGACATCACTATTATTCAATTTCAGCTTCATCATCATCTTCTTTTTAATCATCATCATCATCTTTTCTTTCATCAGCATCATCTTTTTCATCATCGTCATCGTCATCATCATAATCTTCTTTTCCTTCATCATCATCATATTCTTCATCATCATTATCATCGTTATTATCAGTGAGCAAAAAAAATTAAAAAAAAGTTTGATAAAAAGAATTGAAAAATGTAATATCTTATAGAAGTGAAGTATGACAAAATGAAACGATATTTTTAACAATAAATGAAGCACAGTGAATATTTTTTTATGACATGGCTACTGCATAGATGCAATGCAGCAGCTATCATCAGTTGGTGTCGTGATTGGTAAGTGTCACATTGTCAAACATGCAAACATTAACCGGTCTGTTTCTTAAGTTTCACATCAAATGGCAGTAAAAGAAAATTTAAACATAAACAAAATAGAAATAAGATTTTTTATAAGATTCAGAAACAAAATGACTGTGAGAGAGAATGCGGTGGTTTGGATTAAGTAAAATTAGTGTGAAAAGGAACTGTGACACGATTATTAGTCAGACGTCTTAAAAAAGTAATTCACATAAGAACTATTTTTCCGAACACTTGCTAGTAAAGATTATATAACGGTGAACTATAAAAGTAAATTTATATTTATGAAAATATGTATCTCTTAAAATGTAGTAAAGTATAAGCTTGCGGTTTTAGTTTTTGTTTAAATTGAAAACAAACAATAAACTCATTTAAGCACACATAATTATGTTCCGTACAAAAATATAAGTCATTCATTTGACTGTTCAGTTATTCGTTCATTCAGTTATTCATTCATCCAGTTATTCCTTTATCCAGTTATTCATTCATTCATTTAATAATTCAGTCATTCATTCAGCTATTCAGAGTTTCAAAACCATCAAGCCCGTCACACACAATTTCGTGTTCATCATAGCTGCAGAGAGTACATGTTAAACTTTACACTACATCTCTCTCTCTCTACGTACAACACAAACATGCACGCAAATACACACGAAAACACACACAGGCAGACAGACACACACACGCACACACTGACAAATATTCACGCACAAATAATATTAGCAAGTTTACAATACAAGCCGAAATGAAAATGAAAATAAATACATCTGCTCTTTGTGAGCTCACACAAAAGTGCGTTTAAGTGTGTGCGCGATGCATTTGTCAGTGCGTGTGTGTGTATCTCTTCACCTACCACCAATACTACTACTACTGGTATTGCTACTGCTACTAATACTACTAATACTACTACTACTACTACTACTACTACTACAAATACTACTACTACTACTACTACTACTACTACTACTACTACTACTACTACTACTACTACAAATACTACTACTACTACTACAAATACTACTACTAGTACTACTACTACTACTACTACTACTACTACTACAAATACTACTACTACTACTACTACAACTACGGCTACTACTACCACTACTACGTGCTTATGTGCGTTCATTTCGCAGTTTTAATAGGCACGTGCTTTTAATTTTTAATGTTCAAAAAATTATTCCTGACTTTCGGGTTTTGGATAATTAGAATTAATAAGGCCGTCTCATTTTTTAAGCGTCCGTCTGTTGAAAGTTTGCATTTGTTGTTGTTGTTGTTGTGGTTGTGGTTGTTGTTGTTGTTGTTGTTGTGGCTATTGTTGTTATGGTTATTGTTGTGGTTGTTGTGGTTATTGTTGTTATGGTTATTGTTGTGGTTGTTGTTGTGGTTGTTGTTGTGGTTGTTGTTGTTGTGGTTGTTGTTGTTGTTGTTGTGGTTGTTGTTGCATTTCTCAAATTTTCTTCTTTGTAATACGCTGTTAATTAATGGAATTTTTAAATTTTACTTCTTGAAAATTTAAAAAAGTCAACATAAGCCATAACATTCAACAACTCCACCGTTTAAACAGTAGCTAAAGTCAAAAAATATAAATAGAATGAAGAACCGAGAAAAAAGGAGATGAATTTGGACAAATAAGAAGAAAAGAGAAAGAGAGAGAGAGAAAGATAAAAAAAGAAAGGAAGAAGAAGAGAGAAGATAATAAACAACAAAAGCAGTTAATGAGACAGAAATAATAATACAGAATAATAAAATATTCCAAGCACTGATGCTTGTCTAACTCACTGGGCGACCTCACGTTTACTCATTCTAATGTTTGCCACCACAACTTCCACTGCTACTACTACTACTACCACCACTACTACTATGACGACTACGACGGCAACTACTACTACTAATAATAATAACAATAATAATTTTACTACTATTATTACTACAACTCCTACAACTTTATAACAATTGTCATCATCGTTATCATTTCCATCATCATTATCATTATCACTATTTTCATTATCTTCTCTCGTACCATCATCATCTTCTTCTTCCTCATTATCATTATCCTCATCATCATCTCCATCATGTTGCCCCGCTGCAGACCAGCATGTATATATTGATGATGTTATAATATAAGGAAGTTTATGGCTTTAGCCACTTATTTTTCATTTGTACGTATTAATGTCAGCAATAAATCTTTTTACTATTTTGATTATTGTTTGATGCATGATATCAACTTGTGCAGTCACGGCCTATCACTGTGTATATTCATATTTATTTATTTATGTGTGTGCGTGTGTGTGTGCGTGTGTGTGTGTGTGTGTGTGTGTGTAAGTGTTTATGCGTGCGTCTGGGCTTGCGTTTGTGTGTGTCGGTATTCTCAATAATTATTTTGTGATAAAAAAATTTCCTTTGACTGTAAGTGTGCAAATTTGAAACAACACGCACAAACAAATACATACATTTATACACACTCAGGCGCACACAAACATACCCATTCATACACACATTCACACACACATTTACACACACCGACACCCAGACGTACAGACACAAACGTACAACACTGTGTATGTTTTACTTTTTGCTTCGTGTAAACTATAAAGGGACGAAAGTTGATGAAATGAAAAAACTCTGGTTTTTAGAATTAAAACAACAAATCAGCCACTGTCTTTTAAATAAGTAAGTATTTCAATCAGTTGGTTTTGTCATGGATTGAAAAAAAATCAATATCACGACCACAAACCAAAAATTAGCAAAGAAATCTTGTTTGATAATGAGAATATTTAATACGATATGATGGGATAGATGAACAGAGGAGATTAAATGTGATTTGATGATGTGGTGATGTGATAGATGGATGGATGGAAAAACATCATCTTTGCTCATTCACCACCCGCAATTCTTGCTACAAAGACGTTGATCTTTTTGATGGCAATAAATAAATGTAAAAAAATAAAAACGGACGGGTATATGTTTTATTATATAATTTAAGGTATGGAATTTTAAACAGTTTCAAGTCCATAAACTGTGTTGACAAAATAAAAATTTTGTACTTAGAGGACAACGTATAAGATACTAATGGCATATATTTACACACATGTTATTGTACAATTTATAACAACTATTGTTGGTTAATCAATTGTTTGGTGGTTTGGTTTTATTTCATTGTTATCTCCAATTATATCTGCAGTTATTTTTTAAGCTGTGCCATCATCATTCTCGGTTTAGGTGCAGCTATCTCAACGAGCATTTAGAACAATCAACTCGTTTTATTAATTATCTTGGTGAATTATGTTATTAACTGTTTGTTTATGTTTCTATCTTAATGGGCTGTTAAACAATTTTACTGGATCCTGATATGTACTTTTGAAATGTGATTGTGAAACGAACTAATAAGATGACAAAAAGTTTTTAAAAAAAATGTTAATCATTCCATCAACATCAAGATGCTCCATACAAATTCACATTTCAGTATTTGAATTTATTGTCACAGTGATTTATTAAAAAAAAATTCGTGCACAAAATTTCATTCGAAAAAACAAATCCATTTTTCTAAATTTCCAAAAATGACCAACAAAACATCAGTTGAGCCAGCAGGTCTGTCTGTGTGAGGTGCCACGTCGGAATGATCAATTTAAACTGCCTGGTTGTGTTAACTACATAAAACTCTTTTCTTGCATTTTTGCGATCATACAATGGCTCTTAAATGTGTATATTATGATTATATGTACACACAAAGTCTAGGAATGTTATTGTGTGCGTTAATTTATGAGATCATGTTGTAGATGTGTCCCTATGCATGTGTGTGTGTGTTTCTGTGAGCATGGCATGGCATGCTTGTGTGTATGTATAAGCATGTGTGAATTTGTGTGCGTACCCACAGCACATGTGCGTTCGAAAGAATGAGTGCTTGCGTGTGCATTTGTTCGTGCTACTGTTTGTTCTCTGCTAGGATTATTATAATTCGCATCATCTGACTTTTTAATGAGTTGTTCCTGAAAAACACAAGAAATTCATTACCTGGAAGTACTTGAAATGCTGTTGCTACTCTTTCTGATGTTGTTCACTTCTTTGTTGTTACTGTTCAGATGTTGTTCGGTAGTTTGTCGACGCTGCTGTTTATTGTTTTTGCTTAATTTTGTTCGTTAACGTTCGTCCTAGTAATTCAGTTGGACCGATTTATTTATTATTTCAGGTTGCCCCAGACGTCTGCAACAATGAAAAGTAACGAAAAATTTTTTTAAATTTTTATAAAGTAACAAAATCAAACAATTAATGAAGCCCTTGAGCATATTGAACAAGCAGATGCAACTGCTGCAAAATGATAATTGTCTTAAACGTCTGCAGTTCGTTTTCCAGCAGTAAAGGAAGGGCCATGCTTCATGTCTCGAGTCTCGTGTCTTGTGTCTCATGTTTTTCTTGAAGCAGCCAACAACGCTTCAACTTTTCTCAGCGCACAACATGCATGCGACAAACATTACAGACGTGTATGACGAGTTTGCGAGACTGCCAAGGTGCTTCGAGTTTTGTACAAATTATTATTTTTTGACGATTATTAGGTTGAAAAGTTTGGCTGAGTTTTTGTTGGTTATGGTAGTCAATAATTTAGAACAAATGTTTGATTATTATTGAGATATGAAAATAATAGGAACTACAAAAATACATGCTATTTGTAAAACGTTTGCAATAGTTATGCATTAGGCCTATTGATTTCATTGATTCGTGACATTGCTTTCCAAAAATGTTGTTTTTAAAAATAAAAACGCATGAAAATAATAGTTGTTAACCACTACGAGTTATTAAAAAAGTCTAAGTTGATGATCATAATGGTAGCAGTACAACAAAGACAGTTTAAAATGTTGTACGACTAATATTTGGCGGCCAAATTAACAAGGGAAATGAAATTACCTTTCAATGTTTTAAGCAAACAACGGCAACAACAACAATAAAAAAATAAAACAGTTTGACGACAATAGACACCGTATATTTACGTGATGGTCTAACACAGTTAAGTAAGAGACAAAGCTTCTCCAGACTACCGTTGATATCATCATCACACGTATTGGCTGCAGTAAAAGACGCTGACGTGGTTGCAGAACATCTGCCTATTAAAGGTCTCCAAACAATAGAGAAGAGCAGATGTGAGTTGAGGACTGCCTGTGTTGTATCAAGTGTTGGTTTGTTAGTTGGATCAGGATAGAGTTGGCAAACAAGGAATATTGTGTCACTGATGATTTTCATCAGATTTGTCTTCTTTAAGTACCGTTCTTTAATTGGTTCTTATTGGTGTTCTGTTGAATAAATATTGCCATAAGTTTGTCAGTGATTAAGATATCCAGGTCGGTTTCTATTGAAACTATCAATTGCAGCACTCACTCTAATGAGAGAAACGTGATGAAGATGAATAAATATTGTTGGAAATGACAAAAATAATAATTAGAGTGATCAAGATGTTAGCTGATGATTAATAGGCAGACGTTAGCAAACTTGGTGATGAATGTTTTTTGTGAAGCCGATCACTCACTCACACACACACAGACACACACAAACACACAGATGCACACACACACACACACACGCACGTCACACAAAGCGCAACTCAAATTTCCACAACACCATATATAAGAATGGTGAAATGTTGATGTGTTGGCGGGGGGTGCTTTATGAATAAACATGTCAGATGAACTCATTATTATTATCATCAACACATCAACTCATTATCATATCATATCTTAATTATCTTATTACGCCATAATTATCCTATTACGTCTTATGACGTTATTATTTTATGACGTCATTGTCATCATATTCTAATATCATATAGTCACATATATTATAATATCATTATCACATCATTTTTACATTTCTACATTGTCATCACATTATCACAACATCACAGTATTATCACATAATATCACAGTATCAACACATGACATCACAGTATCATCCCATGACATCATAGTATTATCACATGACATCACAGTATCATCACATGATCATCACGTAATCATCACGCTACGGATGACCTTAAACAGTAACATGTCAGAAAATGTTTAAAAGTGTCGTAGCATTCCGAATTCTTTCTGTATAAATATATGAATGTTGTTTTTGAACGTTGGAGAGAGAAAGTTCTATTGTCATGTCACCATAACTAACTCATCATTATCACCAACACAACCACCATCATCATCCTCTTCATCATCATCATTCTCATCACCGTCATCACCGTCATCATCATCGTCGTCGTCTTCATCGTCATCATCATCGTCATCAGTAGCATCATTTTCCTAATTATCACCATCTTCATCACTATGGCTGATTTATCATAATCATTAACATCACCATCGTCATCAACATCAATATCATCATCATCGTAGTCGTCATCGTCATCATCACCACTACTATCATTATCACAATTCTTGTCATCGTTTGATGCTACGTAACTTGAATGAAGTTTTTGATGGTTAATAAAATCAGGTGATGACTGATGATAGTACTGATTATGATGTCGGCAGAGGATAATGATGATGATTATTAATGATATGATAACGATATTAAGACGATGATGATGACGACGACGATGACGATGATGATGATGAGGAGGAGGAGGATGATGAAGATGAGGATAATGATGATGATGATGAGGATGATGATGAGGATGATGATGATGATGATGAGGATGTCGACGATGATGATGATGATGACGACGACGATGACGTCAATGACAATGACGTCATTTATTTATTTACATTCGCAAAAGTAAACAAACAAGATGTCACAAAGGTTCTTTGCGCTGTTCAATTGCTGATATGATAATATGACAATGATGATGTTTGTTTGTATTGTTTGATTGCTTATGATGATGATGACAAGATGATGAGGATGATTATGCCTGTATTGTTTAATTGCTGCTTTTGATAATACTGTTATAATAATTATTATTATTAATATTATTCTTGTTATTATTTCATGGGGCTTAACCCTCGCAAAACAAATACAGAAAAATAAAAAAAATAAATAAAAATATATCAAATGAAACTAGGATGAAGAGTTCCGGAAAGTTTGTGACGATATCAATGATAATCAATGATAATGAATGTTTGCATTGTTTAATTGTGGCAGATGATGATAACAAGATGATGACAATGATGATGTTTCTATGGCTTAATCGTATCATCAACTGCTTGATGATAACGTTATAATGGTAAGACCTTTGGATTGCTTTCTTGTTGATGATGTGTATTAATGTGATAATATAGTTTGATAACGGCGTTTGTCTGATTTGGAAGATTTTATGACTCTGAATTATATGAAGTTAGCACATGACATGACGTCAACTACACAGTTGGATCAGTGGTAACAACACTGGTGATGACAGTTGGTGATAAAATGATGATGATTCTGGTTTTGATGATGATAAAGTTGACGACAGTGATGATGATGATGATTATGAAGATGATGATGATGATAATGATGTTGAAAATAATAAAGGTAGTCTGGAAAATATCATAGTTGTTGCAGCCAGCGAATTTTAAAATACTAAAATTAAAATGGTGGAAATAATTCTGGTAATGATAAGAATGATTGCAAAGATGATGGTAATGGTTAAGGATATGGTAGAGGCTGATGATGAAACTGAAGATGTGAACATGAAAAGTGTGAGTGCAGCTGCAGCTTAATGACGAAGTGTGTGTGTGTGTGTGTGTGTGTGTGTGTGTGTAGTTCTGCGTGTGTGTGTGTGTGTAGTTCTGTGTGTGTGTGAGTGTGTGTGTGTGTGTGTGTGTGTGTGTGGTTCTGTTCTGTGCGTGTGTGTTTCATCATCATTACCTGAGGTTTCTTTTGAAACTGAACTAGTTCACAACATTGAACCCGCTGATGGTTGAAAAAATATTGAAGAGGACAACGCTGATGATATGAAAATGAAAGTATTTTTATTTTCAACGTAGCAAACAACTGTTGTATTATATTTTTCAACATTTTAGAAACTGTGTGTAGTCAGAGTCTATTAGAATAAACACGTGAATTGATCGAAAAGATAAATATTTGAGTTATATTTTGCTACAAAAACATTTAAACACGTTTTATTCAATTCTTTATTAAAAAAAAATCTAAATGAAATCAAACAATTAAATTCAAAAACTCACAAATTTATAGTCGCTTTTCGCTTACTTGAACTAGCTGTGTTTCATTGTCATGAAAAACGTTTGAACGTAAAAATATACACAAATGGGTCAGAATCGGCCAAAGTAAAAATAATCTTTATCAAAAAAATCACATCCCCACATTTTATTGCAGAGCGAAATAAACTTACTGAGACATAATGAAACTCAACACAACCGATGTAAACTTAATAAGATCTTTTCAAACTTGAAAAGATCCATCACCAAACAACCAGTAACATGATATCGTAATCTTCATTCAACGAGTTTGCTAAAAAAGCTCACGTGGAATGGCTACAACGGGGACAATGATAACAGAACAGTGATACGATGCAACAAGTGAATGATGGATGATGATGGATGAGTAGATAGGTAGATGATTTCTGAATAACCACTCGGTGGTTTTTTAAACGCTTCCTTCTTCACTACCATTTTAACATAATTTGTATTATTACGATTATTTTAATAATTAAAAATATTCACTGGAAAACATTACAAAGTCAGATGGTTTCTAAATTTCTTCTGAAAATTTAAACACGTAGATTGTTGGAAAAATGAGAATGAGAATAATTGCAGGGGCACGGGGGTCAGATGACTTACTTGAGCTTACAGGATGAGATAGTAATAGAAAGATTTTTCGCAGAGGACATACACAAAATTAAAATGATATTTATAATAAGATTAACGCTTGTCAAAACCACAATAATGGTTTTTAATAATGATAAGGTTGATAAAGATGATGTTAATGATGATACGGGTGTTAACAGCAATTGCTGATAACGATGAATTAGTTAATGATAGTACTTGATGATATGATTAAATCACATTGCTAATGATGATAATAATTTTGTTATCAATCATGCAGATACTGTTTCTCATGATGATATAATGTAGAAGGTATTATGATATGATATGATACGATAGACCGCCGGCGATATCATCCAGTCATACTAGAGAGAGACCTCTCGCTGTTCTCCGAATGTGTCAGTCATCATCATATCATCTGATTGCTAGTGATAATTGTAATAATGATGATAGTGAGGAGGGTGATTATGATGATGATGATGAGAGGATGATAGGGAGGATAGTGAGAGGCTGATAATAATGATGATGATAATGAGGGATTTTTACTATAATGATAAATTCTATTATTATTATTATTATTATTATTAACAATATTATTCAAATTACTACTACTAATTAGTGTGCTTTATATTAGTTTTATTATATCAGTAGTTAATGTGTTGATAAGAAAAGTTGGGTGGGGGTGATGGATATATAGAAATGCCACTTTCTGTTCAGTCATAAATATCTACGTGACGAAGACGTAGGTTGATGAAATGAAACACTCAAACTCCAACAAACGTTCACTCTTTTTAAAATAGAATGACAAACGTTATTAATATGTTCGTACGGCGTTTCAAAATACTGCGCTATGTAGCGTGTTTAAAATAATTTCAAAGTTTAACAACGTGGTTGCGTAACTGCTAATGCTGGTGTATTAAATAGCACTGGGAGGTCTAGATACGATCTCGATACATCATCGCCGTTGCTGGTTATTATTATCATCTTACAATCATCATCTTTAAAACACTGTAGAATATATTTTCACAAGGGAATTTATACTTCATCAGTAATCATGTACACCAAGTTTGTGTACACAATTCCCTCACACATCTGCTCGCACAAAGGTGTTTTGTTGTATATGTTTTATAATGTGCGCGTTTGTGTGTGTGTGTGTGATAGGAGAGAGAGAGAGATAGATAGATAGATAGATAGATAGAGAGAGAGAGAGAGAGAGAGAGAGAGAGAGAGAGAGAGAGAAAGTGTGTATGTAGTATACTTAATTATGTATATGTACAAGTTTGTGTACATGTGTGTTCATGCATGCGTTTGTGTACTTCTACATATAAGTGTACATGTTTCTGTAGAAATGTATTGTATACTTTCGCTTTTCATTCCGTTTCGACAAAAAATTACTTTAAAAATATTTTGTGACCGTTTGGCACGCTTATGAAACATCAAACAAATCGAAAACAAAAGCAAATGTGGGATGAAGCTTTCATACAAGCAGCAAGCAAGCACCATCATCACATCACAGCACAGCATGCCTGTACACATCTACTAATTATCATGGATTTAAAACTTATCACATTGGAACGACGGACATCTGGTGGTATGGCAGGCAATCTACATTTCAAACTGAGTGGATGAATGAGTGAGTGGATGAATGAGTTAGTGAATGAGTGGATGAATGGGTAATTGAGTGGATGAATGAGTTAGTGAATGAGTGGATGAATGAGTGATTGAGTGGATGAATGAGTAAATGAGTGCATGAATGAGTGCATGAATGAGTGATTAAGTGGATGAATGAGTAATCAAGTGAGTAGGTGAAGCTCGTCGGTGATACCAGCAAATCCAATTTTCACGCTTTCCATTGATGTCTGAACAATGAAGGCTGTCAGGTATGGTAAGCATTATAATTTGTTGTTAAAAACAGAAATAAAGCTCATCTATTTTGTAAATAATTATAGACGATATGAAATAAAAAGAATCAGAAAAAATTTAAAAAAATATTTTAATTAATGTATTGAAAATATATAAATTAATGAACGAACACATGTTTCAAGTGATCGATATTTTCAATATCGCCATTAACATTTGGCTGAAAATAATTAAGCTCAGTCAGAAACATGCTGATGCACTGCATAGCCGCCAACATATTATATAAACGTTCAATAATGTTCCTCTTTGCTTATTAATTACCTACACTCTTCACAAGTTCATGTCATTTAAAGAATAAATTTGAGACGACTAATCGTACTAGCAAGGTGATTAGCACTATAGAGTTGACTTAGATGGAATATTAAAATTAAATGAAAAAATTAAAATCTTTTTATTTATTCTATGAAATGTCTCATCGGAAACCATCCTCCATAGCAGAATTTCTTTGAGAAACGTACCAGTTCTTGAACCTGCATACACATAAACACACCTTACAGCCACACAAACATCAACCACACAAACAGACCGCATCAAATATTTCAGATTATTTAAATTTTCATTACCGGTTGACTCAGCAGGATTTTGAAACCTTTCATTGATAATCTGTTGTGTGTGCATGCGTGCACTCGATTCAACTGTTTCGTTCCATCTAACTAACCCAACAACCTATATTTAGAAGTCCTTTCATTTGAAAATGTCAATCCCGACTCATGAATGGGAGTTTTAATAGCAGTGTGTGAACCTCAACTGAAATTAAATTACCGAAGTTTATCAATCACCAATTTGTCAGCAGTTAATATCTCGTGTAGTTATTCAGTCTGAAATGCGTTCTTCAAACAATTTGTATGTCGAATTAATTTTCAGATATAAATAGAATACTGAATAAAAATATGGATAATCACATAAATATTATATTATTTTATATAATAAATATTATATATATGAATATTAAATATTATATATATATATATATATATATATATATATACATACATACATACAATTTAATGAGTTTTAACAGCTATTATTTGTAAATGAGTATAAATGCTTTATCTTATTAATTGTGTGTGACTGGATAGTTTCAACAATAGTATCACATAGCCACATAGTCAGTACTTTTAATCAATGACATTTAAAATTTTATATTTGGAATTTCCATGGAGCTTTATATAAAAATGATAAGCAAACAACAAAGCTTCATGTGATGTAAACGTTTATTGATGTTATTCAAACAAATGCAAACAATATCTCATAAGTAATAATGATAATATTAGCGAAACTATTACAAAACAAATCGCATCAAATTTAAATTTATCAACAAGTCATTTCTTTCAAGCAGGCAAACATAAACCATGCATCCATTACATGATATCATTGCGCAATATAACAGTTGACCGTTGTATCCAGTGGTTCATATCGTTTATTGCTATCAAACCATTGTTCCATGTAACAAGCTAATCTAGTGTTACGTAACTTAACATATTGTTGTAACACTTGAACGCTAGTAACTACCGACACCGATGTTATAACTTCAAAGATCCTTACTTCTATTACCAGTGTTGTAGCTCCCAACGATCGTCAAGTGTTCGTTAATCCGTAGGTTCAAGATTTCCGATAGATGGTCACAACTACTTCAAACGCTAACCTGGTTTAACGTTTATCCGAATGCCAACGGTAATAGAAATCACTAACTTATCCAAAAAACCACATGAATCACATTTTCGACTTCTCTTCAAACCTCGCTACTCCTGTCCCTTACATGCAAGAGATCCTGACAATCCAAAGATAACAAATATAACAGGATAACTATTACCAATTATATAGCGTAATTCCACCATTCCGGCGCATATAACATTATATAACGTACCAGAACTAATTGTATTTCAACATTTTGTTACTATTAATATAACATGTTAGCCCAAATATTTTTCATAATGTTTCAATGTTTAATGTTTGACGATCTTTCATCGTTCGAGTGCATTTTCTGATTCAATGAATAAATAAATAAATATTCGTTGTCAATTTTTTTATTCTCACAACCGTTTAAAATGTGAACAATTTTGAATTCTCATCTTGTCACTTGGTTGATATTTTAATAGATTTAATTTTAAAAAGATTTAAAAATGCCATCATCTATTCCCACAATAATTATTTTCTAATAAGTTTTTTAAATATTTTATCAAAAGCCAAATCATAAATACCGTAATAGATAGTTGGAAGTGGTATACACCACACACACACACACACACACACACACACACTCACACTCACACACACACACGCACACACACACACACAACACACAACACACACATTTGTATATACATTTATGTCTCAAAATCTTCAAAAATTACGAACAAACTATGATAGTACCAGCAACAAAACCAATAACTTTTTTAAATCTCCCAACAAAAACATCAACAAACAACACAAACAAACCCATAACAAATACCCTACAAACACAACATTCCTCTAATGCAAAACAACAAAAAGTCAATTGAAATAATAGAGATAAAAACACTGAAATGGTATTTATTTATTAGGAACACAACTGGAATTCAGACTGGAGGCAAGGACAAATAAATTATTAAAA
Organism: Helobdella robusta; assembly: GCF_000326865.2. Lineage (NCBI taxonomy): Eukaryota > Metazoa > Annelida > Clitellata > Rhynchobdellida > Glossiphoniidae > Helobdella > Helobdella robusta. The sequence continues at coordinate 3,667,290 of NW_008705254.1, forward strand.
GCCCTGCGTGATATAGCAACTGTTAAAAACAACCAACAACAACAACCAACAACAACATTTCATTAATCATCTAAATCTCCTTGACCCATAAAATTTAATCTGTTACTACCAAAAACAACGTCATATTCATTCAATCACAACAACAACAACAAAACCATCAACAACACCAAACGACATTGCTTAGGAAGGTTACTAAACTATTTCAAATTAGCGACAACAAAACAAAAAACCAAATATAATACTGAAAAGATCAACACCAAAACAATAGCAACACAACAACAACTACATCAGCAATAACAAAGCAGTAACAGAAACAGAGTGTATCAGTATGAGACAGACAAACCTTACTGAAATGAACAAGTGTGTTGATGTCAACCAACCGACAACCAACCAACCTACCTACACCAACAACTAAACAGTTCGCAATCAACATGATTGCAAAGCATTGCAGACCATACGCTATAACTAGCGACAAACAATAGGAGATAAACCATAAAACACCGATAAATATTAAATAGACAATTGCATCTAACAAGTTATTTATACTGTCTGTCTGTCTATTGATACAAACTGCTTTGCTTGCTCGTTGTTTGATTGTGTTGTATATTGTTGTTATATCTGTTAATACTGTTATTAAGGTATTGTTGTTTATTTGTTTGCGGTTTGTTGTTGTTAAAAATTTTAGCACTGTTTTTGCGGTGTCGGATTGATGTTTTGTGTCGAATTGTTGTTTTGTCTCGTATCGTTATTGTTGTTGCATCGAATCGCGTTGTTGTGTGTCGTTATCGTATTGTTATTGTTGTTGTATTGAATCGTAATGTTTTGCTCTTGTAACGTTTATGTAACAGCAACATACCAAATAATTGATACCATGTTTTTATAAATAGAATGATTTATAAAATAGGGCTCACAAAGAAATTTGATTAAAAAATAAGAAAAAACAAAACCAATAAATAAATGATAATATGAAAAAATGTTAGCATTGTCCCATTCATATCATAGCAAATTAAAGAAACGTTAATAATGTTTGTTGCTGTTAATGGCGTTGATGTTGTTTTTAATGATGCTGTTTTGTTGTTGCTGATCTTGTTGTTGTTGATTTTATTTTTATCGATGTTGTTTATGTTGTAGTTGATGTTTTTTGTTGTTGTTGTTGTTGTGGTTTTGTTGTAAATCAACGTGGTTTCTCATTATTTCATTTAAACGCTCGCATGTAAAGAGACTCAAAAAGCACAAACATCCTTTTAAACAAATTCACACACGCACGTAGCAAGATAAATTGGCACACGCACATTTGAACACACGTTTGAACGCACATGTACACACACGTACACAAACACACGCATACACATGCAGACATACATATACGCAAAGATATAGCTCTAGATCGAATGGGAACGCGTACATTTAAACATCTTTAGAACGTTAACCTCATTGATTTTCGATGATAACACTGCCCAACAGTGTTTTTGTATCTGAACCAAAATTAGTTGTTTCTTATGTATTTCCACCTGCTGAATCCGAAAACGACATTAAAAATTACGTATTAGCTCTAGTTCAAAAGATAAAAGCAAAACTCTATCCTCAAGAGCATAAATTTTTATTTTTTGGTAAAATTTTTTTATTTATTTTTTTTGCCTCTTGGCTATCTATAATGCTTTATTTATGGAGGCACAAATGAAATAGAAGAAGGAAAAGAAAGCCAGCCTTCCACATCAAATGATTCTGATTTTGTGTCAACAGATGATGCACCACACAGATGGAATTAAGCAGAATTAAGTGACCTCGTTCGAGATCTTGACTTGTCACTGAAAATGGCAGAACTTTTAGGGTCTAGATTAAAACAGTGGAATCTTCTCCAATCTGATGTTAAAGTTTCCTATTTCAGAAAACGGCAACAAAATCTTCTTCGTTTTTTTGAGAAGAAAAACAACCTTGTTGTTTGCGTTGATATCTATGGTTTAATGTATTGTCTCAATTTGAACTATGATCCAAGTGAATAGAGATTATTCATAGATTCATCAAAGCTAAGCTTGAAAGCTGTATTACTGCACAATGGAAATCATTTTCTATCAGTTCCTATTGGCCATGCAGCTCACATGAAAGAAATTTACCTAAATATGAAAACTCTTCTTAACTCAATTATAACGAACACAAATGGAAAATTTGTGGTGACCTAAAAGTATTCCTAAAAGTATTGCCACACTTTTAGAAATGCAATTAGACTATACCAAATACTGCTGCTTCATGTGTATGTGGGACATAGAAACAAAATTTCATATTACACACAAAAGGACTGGCCTGCAAGAAATCTCAACAAAGGTGAAAAAAATTTTGTTGCTGAAAGATGTACTTTTTCCATCCATACACATTAAGCTGGGTTTAATGAAAAATTTTGTCAAAGGAACAAAGATGGACAGGCTTTTAAGTATTTAAGAAACAAATTTCCAAAACTAAGTGATGCAAAAGTAAAAGAGGGTATTTTTGTTGGACCATAGATACATGAACTTGTGAAAGATCCTGCATTTGATGAAGTTTTGAAGGGGCAAGAAAAAGAAACTTGGGAATCTCTCAAGGGAGTGATTTGTGGATTTTTAGGCCACAGAAGAGATGATAACTACATCCAATTGTTAACAGTACTTCTGCAAAAATGCCATCAACTAAGACGTAACATGTCCTTGAAGATTCACTTCCTCCACTCACATTTAGACTTCTTTCCACTTTGTGGAGCTGTTAGTGATGAACATAGAGAAAGGTCCCACCAAGATATTTCTGTAATGGAAAAAAGATATGAGGGTCGTTGGAATGAAGCTATGCTTGCAGATTAATGTTGGTTTATATGTAGGGATGCTCCAGAGCTCGCATACAGGCGGAAAGCAAAAATGGCACAATCGCGCGAAAATATTCCATAATATTTTTTATATTTATTATTTTTTATTGTTTAAAACTGTTAGAATGTAATCTTTATTGAAAAAACTAAATGCACTTTAAATATTATTAAAATATGTCATATTGCTATGTTGTGAATAAGCAAAACCAAAAATTTTTTTGTTGTTGTATATCTCAGAAACTAGAGCTAATAAAAAATTTTTGTTTGCATTTTCGTTTTTCTTACCCCAAAATTAGTATAATTTGACTAAAAAAGTTAAGGATACAAAAAAAAATATTTTTTTTGTTGCCCAGTGTAATTTCAAGTTAATGTGAATGATGAGCCAACTGGATACACTGAGCATAAAATATTCTTCATGAATATGAATTTATTTATATTTACAAATTTAATATGTTTCTTGCACACAAAGACACACGCACACCCACGCATGCACATGCACACGCACGCACACACACACACACACACAAAGACAAACACAAACACAGGCGAACACGCACACACGTTGTATAATTACGAAAACAACTAATTTAAGCTTAATAAAAAAAAAAATAAATAAAACATCACTGACATTTTTACATCACGAGAAGAAGATTTAACAAAATATAAAAAAATATTCAGGGTAAACAAACAAACGTCTGCGTAAAAAGTTTTTTTAAATTCAAAAATTATGAACGAATGGTAGAAAAATGCTTTCAATGTCTTGAGAACATTGGTGATTTTCTTTTTGTTTGGCTGTTTTTGAAGCTAAGCTACAAACTTGATGTGCAGCATGTCTTTCACCGACCGCGCCGACTCAATAGTTACTATAAACTCACCATACACACACACACACACACACACATATATATATATATATACACACACACACACACACACACATACATATATATATATATATATATTTATATATATGTATGTATATGTGCATATATTTATATGTATATACCACACACGCGCACATGCACACACATGTACACATGCATAATTCATATACGAATGTAAGAAGCATACGTACATAAGCATTATATTTGCATTTCATTCTGTATTTTATTTAATATTGAGATATCTTTATCTATGGCAGTAGATGTGTGTAGATATGTAATGTTGTCGTTCCATGTGTCTTAATCAGTCTATTTATAGTAAACGCTTGCTGTTTGCTGAGCTAGACAACAATGAAGTAGATAATAAACATAACCGATCTAATTATCGATCTATCGATCAACCAAGTATTCGGTTGACTAACTAACCAACCAATCAGTCAATCAATTACAAAACTCTAGTTGATTATATATTATATATCACTCAACCAACTAGCCAACCATGCAACCAACCAAACAATCAATTGACCAGCTGTCAATTGATCAAAAGATTTTTACCTGGCCAATCTTACAACCTCGATCATTTAATTAACATTTATTCAGATAGACATAAATGAAACTTTTAATCGTATGCTCAATAACTCGATCGCTCATGCAGTCGTTCATTCAAATTTTAAAAAGTGGTTTGGATACCAACGTGCTCTGAGATTTGATGAGAAAGTTTAACAATTGCATTATGTATGCTCGATTAAGTAGAAGACCACGGACCAATTTGTTTTGATTTTGAAGTTAAACTTTCTTCAGTGCAAACGAAAGATTGTTAACAATTCTGTGTCCTGGTCCAACTTCATTCATTCAATAACTCATTCTTGTAAACTAACTGATTTAATTATTCATTAGTTCGTTCATTTTATCTCATGATCAATCATTTATTTTGTATTCAATTACTTCACTCATTAATCGTTCATTTAGTTATAAGCACATTCACTCACCGCTACATTCGTTTTCACAACACAAGTACTATTCATATAAATATTCAAGTTTTTTTTAATTTTCAATGAAAAAACTTTTGAAAGACTTCTGTAACGAGATTTGAGTTAATAATTATTTTTAACAAGTTTATTCTGCTGCATTGCCGAGTGATGAGCTCGAACTTAGTAAGACTATATGCAAAAAAAATGAAAGAACTTTCATGTTAATAAAATTTTAATTCGTATTAAAATTTGAGCGTATGTGTGTTTGAAGTGATCAGACTTGCGTAGGATGCAAGCAGTGAGTGTGGGCGAACTTTTTGAATGTTGTTTATTTAAAGTACACACACAACGTTCGAAAGATCGTATGTATGTAATGTATGTGCTACTACCGGGATCTGCTCAGCGTTACTCGCCATCTTTACATCAGCGCGTGTCAATGTTTACAATTTATACAAACTTATGTATTGTTCAATGGGTTGTTCAATACAACTACATACATATATTATCTGACTCTCTACTTCTGCAGTTTGATTAACGTCTGAAACAACATGAATCATCCAAAGAAGACGAAATGTCACAAAACTTTTAACAAAACAAAATATTTCAGCGATGATAACGCGATTATATGTATTTACTATTTATTATAAAAATTTAAAATTTAACAACGTAAATTAGAAAGTAATAACAAAAAAACATGGTAGACACACATTATTATTATTAATCCTTTTGTTGGAGGACAGGCAATGAATTTTTACTGACCAAACAGTGCCCAACAAACAAGGTATTGAGATCAAAAAAGTTGAGGTGATAGTTGAAGAGGATTAAAAATAGAAAAAATGCTGATGATAAATACGGTGACGTCAGTGATGACGAAGCTAAAATGAGTAAAAATATTTCTGTTAATTAATAATAATAATGTGTTAAGAACAATACTCATAACCATTAACCAAAAAAAGTTCATTAATTTTTTATCAATTCATTCACGCATTCGTTCATTCATTCACTAATTCATTTGTTCTTTTATTCATTTGCTCATTCATCCATTCGTCCGTTCATTCATTTATATTTTGTTGCTACAATAAATTTATCAATTAGACATGCAAGTAGCCAAGCCATTTATTTATCTGTCAGTATGTCTGTTGAATATCTATGGGAACGGGTAGTACATGAATGGGTGTTTCAACAATGAGCGAAACAGCCAGCCAGCAAACTACAATCTTAAATCAAACCGACAAACAAATATATGAATGAATAAATGAGTAAAATATGAATGAATGAACAAACAAACGAACGAACGAACGAACGAACGAACGAACGAACGAACGAACGAACGAACGAACGAACGAACGAACGAACGAACGAACGAACGAACGAACGAACGAACGAACGAACGAACGAACGAACGAACGAACGAACGAACGAACGAACGAACGAACGAACGAACGAACGAACGAACGAACGAACGAACGAACGAACGAACGAACGAACGAACGAACGAACGAACGAACGAACGAACGAACGAACGAACGAACGAACGAACGAACGAACGAACGAACGAACGAACGAACGAACGAACGAACGAACGAACGAACGAACGAACGAACGAACGAACGAACGAACGAACGAACGAACGAACGAACGAACGAACGAACGAACGAACGAATGAATGAATGAATGAATGAATGAATGAATGAATGAATGAATGAATGAACGAATGAATGATTGAACAAATGAATGAATGAAAGAATGAACGAACCAACAAGTGAACTTCAAATGATTGATTAATTGAATGAATAAATAAATGAATGAATATGTTTGTAATATTTACAGATGAATGATTGATAAAACGAATGAACGAACCAACATAAGAATGAACGAACGAACCAACCAACCAACCAACATGAGAACGAGCGAATGAACGAACGAGCGAACATGAGTATGGACAACAAACAAATAATTATAAAAATTATATTAATCATTAGCTAATGCTAATATTTAGCAAATGATAGAATGAATGAATGCACGCAAATAGATGAATGAATGCAAGATTAAATAAACAAATAGATGAAAAGCAAGAGAATATTGAAGACAGTGCAAATACTGAGGATAGAGACCAATTCACACTCGTTTTATGATTTAGTTCAGGATTTGTATGTAGTGAAGGCAGAAGATACGATAAGATGAAAGTATGAATGAAGTAATAATGTTAAATTTATGAATGAATGACTGGAAAGTTCAATGAAAGTTTAAAAAGTTTGTGAGCTGTGAGATTATAAGATTATAATTGTTTCGTTTGATCCTACGTTGATAATATTCTGAACAGTTTGATAGCGTACCTAGTACCTACTGCTCTAGAAATAAATTGTTATACACACGTGCTACGTATGCTAACGTTACCAATGGTTGAATATACCTTTTGATGGACACATTCAAAGATGGTCGAATAATGACTTACTGACTTGCTATACATAGAAGAACTGTTTATTACGGAGAACTAAATTTATGTTCTCTAGTTCTGGTGAAAATTGATAAATAAAATTAAAACAAAATTAAAAATATATACTAACGTAAATGAAACAAATGAATAGTTTAATAAAAATTATGTAAGATGTGAAAGTTAACACACCACAGAAAATTTACATATTCATAAATTTCCATTCAAATAGCAAACGCATGTCATGTCGGGGTGAGTTGATTAGAGCAAAAATAAAAATGAGCAGATAAAAAATTGCTTGTTGATACACCGACCACATAAACTATCAGAGTGCTAATTTGAGATAATCAACTTCCACATACTTGTGTGTACCATGCAAATTTTGAAGTGACATGCATGCATTATGAGATTACTATACTACATAGTTGGGTACGTGACATATATTATTGTTTAACGTATTTTGATGCTGTTAATTTCTTCGTTTGACAAAAATAAATTCATGCTTCTAAATATTTTTGCAATAAATTACAGTTTGTTATTTGAAATTTTTTTTAAAATTTAGAGTAATTATTGAAGACATTGCTATTATTTTCGTCTTGATCATCTTCTTCGTCGTTTTTATTACTCTCATTATCAACATCATCACCATATTCTTCATCGTCAGCTCCATCTTCATCCTCATCATCATCATCTTACTTACCATCGTCATCATCAACTTTGTAACAACGCATGTATGTGTAATACTAAGTAGTCTCATAAAAACGTTTCTAGCACGAGCGGAAATGACTTTCATGGCTTACATTTTGAAAGTGTTTCATTTCATTTGTAAGACATTTAAAAACAATGGATGAGTTATGCCAGGAAACTAAAATGATGAACAAAAACCAGAAACAGAAGCCACAAAATTTGTCTTTTTTTTTATTTAATATACTTAAAAATTTAATTATGAAACATTTCAACAGTTTTATTGTTGGTATTTAAAATGTTTAAACTGCAAATAAAATGAAATGAAACTAATATAATTGGTACCACGTTGAAGTGATTTGACAAAATCATGTTTGAAATACATATCTTCCTAACTACTAAAGCGATAAAGATTAAACAGATCCGAATATATAGTTGAAAAAGATTAAACAAACCCAAATATTTAATTGCTAAAGATTAGACAGACAAAAAGTTTATTTCTATACGAGTGTGTGCACATGAAGTAAAGATATTCACATAATAATGTGTCCCAAAAGTTCGTGATTGTTGCTGGTTGGCTGGCTTGCAAAGTAAACTTCTCAATCTTATTACCTACCTACCTACCTACCTACCTATCTAAAACTTACTTAGAGCATGCTTCAAAGATTTGTACGGTGAACTTACTTCAATATTTGATCAAGAGAGATTTACACTGCCCCACTATTTGATTTTGTGGTTTAGAAGGGTAAGACTGCTGATCAATATTTATCCCAGAGTTTTAAAACAACCATTTCTCAGTCAACTGATTTCTTTTTAAACATCACAAAAGCAATAACATTGAAAAATAAGATAAATTAATTTATAATTTTATGTTATTTCATGTTAATAACAACCGAAAATAACAAAAATGCAATAGAAATAATTGATGTGAGAACAGTTAAACTGAAAAAGCCATCACTACATTCACCCTGGCGACCATAGCAGAGATCAATCGATCAACACATCTACCATGTATACCAGCAATCTCATTAATTTGCAATTTTTTTTCGATTAACTTTTGATGGTGCTTATATAAATATACATGTAACATGCGTAAATATATACAATAACTCCATCATTTCATTCAGTTCCATTGACACGATGCACATCTGCCTAATAAGTTTACTGTTCATCTGTGGAAAAAAACTGACTCTATAGTAGAAACCGCTTGATGTATATTTTACGTAATGTATGTATTATTTGTATGTTTGTATGTATGTTGGCATGTATGCTTGTATGTATCTATGCATGATTATGTGTCTATGTATCTGTATCTATGTATGTGAAGACTAGAATAGAAAGCATGCATACGTGACTGCATGCAAGTTGCATCCAAGCGTGAAAGGAAAAGAATCAAACAACCATGAAGTCGTTGATTACATGACATGAGGACACGGCTGATTGAGTTGCATGATTGGATCTGATGGCGTTGATGTGGCAGTAATATTGGTTAGGAAGTTCTTAATTATATCTATGGAAACGCTTTTGTTGTGGAAGTTTTGTCGTTAATAAAGTTGGAATTAATCGTCTGTCTAGTGCTGCCTAGACTACCTCTTATTAACTCACTTCACCACTCGCTTATTTCATCATTGTCATCATCATCTGTCGCTACAATTTAAATTATCGTCTTTAACGTCACAGTCGTTGTTTGTCTACGAAAAAAACTTCGTAATACATTGTCACAAAAATACATAGATATATAATAATGACCACATCAGGTGATGTTTGCGGTTTTGGCAGTGTTTTGGCACAACAGCAAAGACAAAAAATAAAACAACAACAATAACAAAGACAAAAATGTAAACAAAACAACAATAACAACAACGACCTTATTAATAATAAAAATAATAATTATTTTAACAACAATAATAATAACAACAGCAAAACGTTGACAACAGAAACTTCTAATTGAACACACGCTGGCAAAGGTCTGAACTTAAACGACACCGAGAGCTCATGTGCGCTGCTAAACAAGAAGAAGGAAAATAAAAAATATCAATAATAACAAAATCTCAGTTGTTTTTAATTATTTTTGATTGTTTCGCAGTCGTCATTGCTTCTGATTATTACAATGAATGTTTAGAGTTGACAGTAGCTTGAAGTTTTAATTTAGTTGTGTTATGTACGTTCGAAGGCTTACGAAACAGTGGATAGTATATAAATTTCGTTGTACTGGATTTCAAACATGTATAAGGTATGAAATGTTTGAGGATTTAGCAGACTGGTTTTGGTTTAGCGATTTTATACAAAAGGCTGGTTTGGCATGCTAACCACAAAAAAATGTGCGTATTATGCGTGTAAGTATGCTTTTCTAGTGCTTTTGTAATTGCAATGCGACTCGTACCTACTAGCTATCAGAAGCGAAATATGAATCTGACAGTGCGAAAGGCATTTGAAATTTTTAAGAGATTGTTAGATTGATGTTTTTGTAGTTGAGTGAAACCATAAAAATGACAGCATGGACTTTATTTCATTTGTTTCGTTCGTTGTTGTCTGGTTTTCAAACTTTTTAAACCCAATTTTTGCTCAGTTTTTTGCTTTTATATACATGACAAGAAACATACTAAAATAAAATTTTAAAGAAATTTTTGGTGAATTCCAATAAAATTCACTCATGGCCCAACGGCGCAAGGCATTGGACAAACGTGGTAAAGTAAAAATTTTGCCATACAAATTATCAAGTTGCAAAATCAAAATTCTCTTCAAGGCAGCTTCAATGTTAATTTAGTTTCATGTATATCTTTATAATTAGAATTAACAAACAAATCTCATTTCTTTGAAATTTTGCGGCATGTGTTCTCAACTAAAACAACGTGTGCTTCGCTGTATTGAGTAGAAATGTGTGGATTAAAAATGTGTGATCTAGAAAGGTTGTTAACCAACCCATTTAAAATAACACATACAACCAAACCATTCTACATAGCAGCGTAACGTCTGCAACAAAAACAACATATCACAAAACATAAGATTAATATTAACGGAAAGACTAACAAATCTAGCAACACCAACACAATGGCGACAGTGGTGACAACAATGACGACAGCAGCAGTTACCACACCAACCACAGACAAAAACAGCAACGATGGATGACAATTACAGTTCGGACATCAACCACATAACAAGATTCCTTTGAACAGACTGACTTACGATGACGTCATGTTTAGTTAATAAATAAAATAAAAGAACATAATTAATAAATCAGAAGAGATACATAGATAAATAGAATTTCATTTTCAGCTGAACGAGAAAGATTCTCATCGTACATAGCACCTAGGTTAATGAACCAAACTAAAAATAGATTGATATTGAGCGAGAAAAACTTGTAGATATTTTTGAATAAGCCCAAGCAGTAGCACACATAAATATGGATATCTAAACTTGAATAAAATACAAAAGATCAAGAAATATGTGTGCATCTGTGCGTGTGTGTTTGTTTGTATGTGTGTATGTGATGTGTATGTATGTTTGTATACCCATAATCTAATCTTTTTAAAGATCAATATTTACTATTCCAGATTTCAAACTATCTAAATAGGTTATCGATGTTAGCTAGCCAAATTAAAATCTGTGCGATCACTATTTAATTGCTCCATATGTAAGAAAGAGTGTCAGCAGTCTGGTTCAATAAAGACATGTCCTGATTAATTTAAATATTCAAAATTCATTATTTTTTTTAAAATTATTTTAGCTTCAATCATTTGACAAGATTTTTTTTTAAAGAAAGAGGTTGAATAGTTATGCTATGACTGAAACATTTGCCAAATTTGAAAAGACTTTTTATGAAATGATGAATGATACTATCCAAACTTGTGTCTCGTCATTTTCAGTTGGTTTTTTCAAAATTTTTTCGTTACACAAAAATTGAAAATTGTGTTAATTCTACGGGTTAGAAACAAAATACGATCAGCATCTTTTTTAAAAGATGTATGCTAAATATCTTTGCAGAGAGAGTTAGCAAAACTTCAAAGGACAACGAACAAACGAAAGTATAATGGAGCGATGATGAATGATAAATTACAATGGCCCGGCACAACTAGCAGCACAAAATTATACATAAAAGAATAAATTCATCACAAAAAACAAACACAGGCAAACACGCACACACACACGCACACACACACACATATGAACAATATACAAACATATAAACACCGCAAAACGCAATACAGTAATAACACACACCCTTGAACAACTCTATACGATGAACAACACACACATCATCCAGTACACAATAACAGTACACTACCTCACATAATACACACAAACACACACCACACCACACGCATGCACACACAATAGACGCCACCACAAAACCATGATTAAATTGACGACAATAGCGACAGATGCGTCTGTTGTCACACATCACGTTATGTTTAGCCTTAATGTTGGATGTTTAAGTTCATGTATGTGTGCTGTGATGTATAATGCATGTGTGAACGAATGTACTGCTTATATATCTATACAAACATTATATATATGGCATATATAAATATACGTGTGTGTGTGTTTGTGTATATGTGTGTGCATATACACAAAGCACACAAAGACATCTGTTATAAAAATAAACTGTGTTAGAGTTTATATCTGTTTGTATCTGCTCGTTCATTGTTTGGAGGAATATCATTAACTTTATCCATTCAATTTATTCAACTTATTGTGAAACTTCAAAATTTAAACATTTTAAACCAAAATCAACACATTTTTTCGAAGTTATAGAAAGAAATAAAGAATTCAAACAAACACACGAGTCTATCTACTGGATTAAAATGCAATTAAGAATAATCCTAACACTCCGAAAATATATTTTTAGAACCAACAAATTATTAAAATGATGGCGACATATTTTCCCGTTACATTCGTTCATCAGCCCTTGTGATATACATCTAAAAATGCGATTCTATCAGACGTGTGCACTTGAACAGAGCAGCAATAAATGCGCACGTACCGAACTAATGCATGAGTCGAATCATTCAGTCAGTTGACAACTTAACACTTAGGCACTACTCCTATTTTCGCAACATAAACTGGACTTTGACAAAAAGTTATCGGAAGGACAGAATGTACGAATGGCGAGCGTTACGGAAATTAAACTACCATAATCGTAAATAAACGTCATGTAGTAAGAAGAAAACTTTATAGAGAGTAGTATGCTATATACAAACACATGATACAAGCATACAATCCAAGGGTTGCCCATAAGTTTTGAATCTATCTATTCTTTTCAATCCTTTTTTTAAATCCTGTATATCATGATGTTAATATTTGACATTATCTTTGATAGTGGTTTGTGTATAAATGTCTAGAATGAAGACCACTGATTCATAAAATTTGATACGAATATATACCTTATATTCGAATGATTTTTTATTTTTAATTTTATTTTCATTAATATTACTTTCCAGACGGGGTCGGATTATATTTTTCAATTTAGAGAATATTTAATAACATTACATTTGTTCGGTTGTCTGAATCGCTTTGTTTTCTTCCTTTTTTCCTCAAAAAAGTTGTTTTTATTCATCGAACTCTTACGTGAAATGTTTGCTTGATTAGACAGTTTCATTCAACTTTGCTCCGAAAATCACACAATAATAAGTTTTAACAACGTCACTAGCAAGCACATTTCACCAAAGTATGCCTGAACGAAAGTAATTTCAATCCTTTTTTTTTAAAGTAACCAACAGCACGAACTTGTGTTTCAAATTATGAGTGGCTTAATCTAGAAATGGCAATTTCAATTTTTGAATTTTAATTTCACGTAACAATTTTTAAATAACGATTTTTTTTTCAAAAATAATTTGAATAACAAACAAGCCCTTAGATCAAAACGTGAAAAACTAACATACATCGTCCTACATCACACGCTAAACTAACCAAGAATAAGCTGAAACTGTAATAATAATTACAATATTTTTCGATACAGCACCTATATTTTTACTTTATATGAAAGTCTATAAAACCGCTGCTACTTTTACTAATAGTAGTGCTACCAGCTACTGCTACTATTACTGCTGCTACGGCTGCCACTGCAACTGAAGCTGCTGCCACTACTACACTACAAATAATACTACGATACTTATGTTCAATGCCTTGCTTATTCCTTATTATTTCATTAGTTTAACACAAAATGTCAAACAAAATTTTAGCCCTTGCTCTGCGGTTTATGGTTGAAAATATTATCTTATGACGTAAAAATATGTTGCAGATGCTTGCGTATTTGTTTATTCTATAGTTTGGTGGTTAGAGATCTTACTGGATCTGCCAGGATTTCTGGATCCGCCACTTGTAATGATATCATCTGGAGTGATGTTGGTTTGATGCGCATGTGATATCATATGCATATCAATGATATCAATGAGGTCAATGTACCACTGATATCAATGATACATGGCTTGGCTAGTAGAGGTTAAATTAATCTGACTGCTAATGAGTTAAACAGTTTCATATTAATTAATCCCTAAAGTTTTTTAAATTTTAATCAGTTTTATTTTGAAATTAGATAAAATTTTCAATCTCAGAGGTTGTGTAGTTCGTTCACTTATTAATAAGTATACCTAGGTTGAATGAAAACGCAGTACCACTAAAGATTAAAAGAAACATCTGCCAGTTAACAACAACACATACATGCGTGCTACTCTTAACAGTACCATGTATGCCGATAACCGATACATAATATATCTATACTATTATTTAACTTTCCTTTATTAACAGTTATATAATGAAGTAATAATTATGTTACACGCACCACACACACACACACAAACACACACACACACATACATATGTATATTTACACACACAAACACACACACACATATATATGTATACACACACACACACACACACACATACAAATGTATTTATTTATAATACAAACGTATGTGTATAATGAATGATTCTAAGTTAACGACTGATGACAAAGAAGGAAAGAGGTAATAAAAGAACGTTTTTAAACGGCGGATACTGATAAAAAATTAAAATAATAAAACAATAAAATAATAAAATAATAAATTAATAATAATATTAATTGTGATGACGATGATGCTGCCGATGATTAGAACAACAGATCATCATCAAATTTGCAATGCAGCAATGGCAATAACACTATTAAAATTATAATACTACAACCATTACAAGTGCTACTTCTACTACATTTACTCCAACTACTACTACAGCTACTAATAATACTACCACTACTAATGCTTCTGCTTCTGCTGCTTCTACTACTTCTATACACTTCTACTGCTGCTTTAAAATTTATTGATATTTCAGCAATTAGTAAAAGAAAGTTATTGCCAAATTTTTTTAAATTTGAAATTGAAAAATAGCGATTACTATGGCCAAGCCTGAAGGAACCACTCTGAAACTGTTGTCACGTAACAGTTGGTAGGTGACTGTACACTGTAACAGTGTACAACCAGAGATTTTCACTCCAAAATTTCAGTATACAATTGTGTGGTGAGCAAAAAAAGAAGATTACCATTTTTTTTAAATATCCTCATAATTCAATTTAAAAAACTCCTACTCGGGGGCTCTCGACCCTCCTGACCCCCACGACCCTCCCGACCTCCTGACCTTCTTGGACCTGGTGATTACTACGTCACGAAACATATTTTAAAGTATTATAACAAACTTTCAAAATTTTATAATCATAATAATAATATTAACAACAACAATAATAATAATTATTATTATTGGTGTGGTTATTATTATTATTATTCTTAAGAGACTCAGCTACTAGCTAGTACTCAGCCCGCAGACGAGTGTGACTAACAAAGAAAGAACGAACGAACGACACACGACATCTGCTCTATAATAATAATAATAATTATTATTATTAATATTATTATTATTACTATTATTATCATTATAAGTATTATTATTATTATTGTTATTTCAGCAAGCGGTAATGTAGAACACTTCTACTATTAATAATATTGTTAATATGATGCTAGAACGCTTTCAGTATCATTTAAAATAATATGCATTTTATAATTGACTATAATTTTGTTAAAAAAGTTATAGCTTTATTACATATTATGAATGTTAAAAATGAGTAGCAATAAAAATATACATCAGAAATAATATTTAACTGAAATGAATTGTTTATTATACGAAAAATAATAATAGCTTAAAAAATGTTTCGCCAAAATGGCACAAGAGGAAAAAGTTATGGTATTATTTATGAGAGTTACTGTAATAAATAAATTATTTTTCTGATCGATCACGTGAGCAGTAAACACAAAAGTATTACGGTGTATTTTTATCAAGTAAAGTTATTTTACACTATATATAGGCTATATATATATATATATATATATATATATATATACTGTTATTTATATTAATAGATATAACTTGCCACATGTAGTATACACAATACACAATGCTTTGACACAAACACACACTGACACAAATAAACAGACAACTTCTTTTATTACTGTTATAAAACAGAAGACACACACACGCACACACACACAAACAAACAAATATTTAATTTAATTACGACAATGAAGACATTTTAAATAGAAATATATAAAGCTACGCTGATCATAGTATAATGAACTAACTAAAATACAAGCAATAAAGAAGAAATGAAACTGATAATTATGATGAAAAATAATGATAATAAATAGCATTAATAATAATAACAATAATAATAATTATTATTATTTAATTATTATTACTATTATAGCCATAGTTAAAAGCAGCAGAAGAAGCTGTGGCACAAGCTTCGAAGAAAGATACGAAGCCAGCGAAAGCCTGGCACACGACATCATTGCTTTGTTGTTCATTGAAAGATAATAACGAAGCATTTAAAATAAATACACACCTTACCTACCTATATAATGAGTGTATATATATATATATACATGTGTGTGTTTGTTTGTGTGTATGTGTGTGTGTGTGTATGTTGTGTAGATATGTTGCGTGTGTGTGTAATACGTTTATAAAGGTATTCTCTTTGTTTATAGATCTGTATACATTTGTAAATATATAGTTGTATACATGTGCATATTATATATATTTATATATTATATTATATTACATACATACGTACATTTATAAGTATAAAATATATATATATTTTTTTTATTTAACTGGTTTTTCTTTCTTATTTTATAAATTCTCTCTCTCTCTCTCTCTCTCTCTTTCTCTATTTGTTTACATTTGTTTGTTGATTCAAAATTATTTAACCATACGTGTCGGCAGAAAGTATTTTTTTTTGCATAAACAGTCAGGCGATGTAATAATTTTTTTTGTCATTTACAACTAAGTTTCTAAAACTCAACCGTTCCATACCAAGCATGAATATGAATATTAATGAATATGAATACTCGTGTTATTAACGTACCTTTGTTGTTGTTGTTGTGTTTGTTGTCGTTGTTGTTTTCGTTGTTTTATTTGAATATGTTCATCTAGATTAAATTTATATTTTCTCTTAATCTTCTTATCTTATTATTATTATTATTCCTATTTTTATTTCACATGCTATTGTAGCGATTATTATTTTTATTATTCACGTTATTAACTATTACTATTTTGTAGTAGCAGTAGTAGTTATAGTAGTAGTAGAAGCAGCAGCAGCAGTAGTAGTGAAAGTGGTAATAAATAAATTATCCTGTAAATAAATTATCAGTCTTCCACCTTGTGAACAAAAATGTGACACCTGGTATATTGCAATTATTGATTTTAAAACTTGGTGTAGCGTCATATTAATATTTCCGTTGTATTTCATTTGTTAAGTTGAGCTTTGAGAGTGTTAGGGTATGTTGTTAGGGTTGTAATGTTTGTAACGATTGTAATTTGAAGATTTGAGGATGTCATTGATGTAAGATGTGATTGTTTTTGGAATAAACAAATTTATTTATTGCCACTTGTAGCGCTTGATCGATTTACTTAAAAATAATTTGAAAACTACATTAAATTATTTTTTAGCTTTATTAACTTTCATTTTGAAATAACCATTGTAAATGTTGTAAAAAAATTACACAAAATTACACCATCATGTCGTATTCGCAGAGAATGCACAGAAGCGCTTTGCATGAAATATCATCCCACCCAAAATAATAGTTCAGTGCACTTATCAGGCAGTAATCCTCTCCATCCTCTTCTGAGTTGGGTTCACCGGCATGCCATGCTGATGTTGTTTGTATGGTTTTGTTGACACCTAATTGGTTAGTTGGTTGGTTTTATTAATTGTTTGATTGGTTAGTTGATTGGTTGGTGGGTTCGTTGGTTGTGGGATGGTAGGCTGGTTGATTGATTGGTTAGATTGTTGGTTGGTTGCTAGATGAAATGGCGGTTGATTGTTCTTTGATTGGCTGTTTGATTAGACGTTTGATTGGTTGGTTGACTGATTGATGTGATTGGTTAATTGATTTTGTCAACCTGGGTATGGTGACCACAAGAAAGGCGTTCTCACTCCACCAACGTAGGTTCGAATTCCGCTTGTGAAAAACGAATACCATCCATGATCCAAATAATAACCTGCGAGTTTCATGTTGATGTGTTTCGCTTCAATGATTTATCAACACGCACACGTTTCAAAAATAATTATAAATGTTCCAAACTATTCATCATAGCAAAGTGACAAACAACTTCAAACCGCATCCCTTTAGCACGAATATTAGAAACAAATGTAGAAATATTAAAAATTTTGATAGAAAATATCTACGCTATGGAGGGTTATTCTATGAATTGAAATAAAAATAGATACAATGTGTAGCTTTGTCAACGTATTGCAGAGAGACATAATTTTCGTAGTCATCGTCAATTGTAATGAGATGCGACGATGAGAGGCTGTTGCACAACCGTCTGCCCTCATACCAGGTTTCGATCTGGTCTAGCAACTTGTAACACTTGTTGTATTCTATCACGTAATCAAATTCAGCGGGACATTCTGCTTGTTTAACGTTTAAGTTATCTTTTTATTACTTTATTTATACTTTACTTTACTTTATTTAACACATACACGCTCGCATACTAATGAATGCATTCATGCACACACATCGACGCATATTGCTACATACCGTGGTTGACGTAACCTCTGCATCCACCGGCCAACAAGCCAACAGCAGCAGAAACATTGTTGCGGATGTTGTTTGCTGTAGGAACGCAAGAACAGAAACCATCATGTTGTACGTAATTCACTCCTCTGAGTTCGTTGTCTGTTAATGCCTTAAATTAAAGTGGAATGAAAATATTTTTGATTAGTGTTGAAGGTTAAAGGTTTCTCTCTCTCTTTTGCATTTGAAACTTCTTTACTCAAAATACACAATGATATCCTTCTCTCTAGTGACAATAGTAATCTTACTCTTCTTTTTGCTTTTTACTTTTCCTTGGCTTTTGATACTGTTGACCATACTATTCTCTTGAGACTGCTACATCTTTCTTTTAATATTACTGATTCTTGTCTATCTTGGTTTTCTTCTTATCTCTGATTGAAAATGGTAATCGTTTTTCTTCTGTTGTTCTCAATAATTCTACTTCTAACTTCTCTACTCTTACTTTCGGGGTACCTCAGGGTTCTATCCTTGGCCCTCTTCTATTTATACTTTATACCTCTGAACTACCTCGTATTATTAATAACTTTTCTTTCTCTAGTCAACTATATTCTGATGATTCTTACATTTATACTTCTTTTCCTCCATCTAATCTCAATAGTGTACTTCATAATCTATCTCTATGTCTTTCTTCAATTATCGCCTGGTCTGACTCTATGTGTCTTAAACTTAATCCTTCTAAGTTTGAATTAATTTTAATAATTAATAAATTAATATAATTAATAAATGAATTAGATTTTAATAAATCTAAACACTTTATTACTATTCCTCCTATTATCTTACCTGATTCTAAAACTCTTGATGTCTCTCATAAGTTTCGTAGTCTAGGTTTTATCTTTGAATCTACAATGTCTCTCTCTTCTCAGATTAATAGTGTTGCTAGAAGCTCTTACTTTCATATACGTTGAATAAAAAAACTTTTGCCTTTTCTTGATGATCCTACTCTTCTCCTTCTTGTTACTTCGTTAGTCTTATCTAGGATTGATTATTGTAACTCGCTCTACTATGGTCTTCCTGACTCTATACTCAATCCTTTAATTAAAGCTTTTAAACTCTGCTGCTCGTCTAGTTGCTCGTGCCCCTTTTTTTCCTCATATATCTCCATATCTTGTTCTCTTGCACTGGCTACCTATAAAATATAGAATAATTTTTAAAATTTGCATGTTCATGTATAAGTCTCAATCTAAATTATTTCCTAAGTATTTATCAGATATATCAATTGAACCTAAACGCCCCGGTTTACGATCGTTTTCTTCTTCTCGCTTTTTCTTAACTCGTGTTAAACACTCTTTTGCCAAATCTGCTTTTGCTTTTTACCTACTTCTCTGACTATTTCTCCATCACTTGCGAAGTTCAGAGCGGATCTCAAGACCCATCTGTTTTCAAAATTCATTGAGGAGCGCAGTTGAACATCGTGGAAATAGTGCTTTATAAGCTAATTGATTGATTGATTCATTGATTTGCTTCAGAGATTTCAACGACAAACAGACACAGCATATATGAATTCGCGTGCAAACCACGCATCATACACATTGCATATGATTTATATATATGTGAGTGTGTTGATTTAAACTTGAAATTACATTAAATAAAACCATTGACAATCATTTTTCAAAATTATTCGGACACTTAACTTTTTAATTTTTTTGCAAAAAGTATTTTAAAAACAAATTTTGCGCTTTACTTACTACATTGTTAAATTTTTATAAAAACATTATGGTTTTCTCGGTAATGCAAGTAAGTTTCTCAAAATCATAAAATGCTTAACAAATATATCTACAAACTTAAATAATGAAATATACCAACCAGGCACCGGGCAACACATTCTTTGGGATCCCTACTGTTAGTTTCCATCACGACTCCTGACATCTCTTCATTGAAACAAATTGGAGTTTTCTGATTCTTAGCCAGCAAGTAACTGTAAGCAGGGGTAAATTTCTTAAAATGAGCGCTTCCAAGCTGCTCACTAAACTTCAAGATGAAGAATAACGCAAAAACTTTTAGGAACATGGACGACATCATTAAACTGATCAAAAATATGTTTTTTTTTCATATGTTACTAATATATTTATGAATTAAATGCTAA
>NW_008705254.1:3693277-3713988 GCF_000326865.2 Helobdella robusta
TGCTTTGAAGTTCATTAAAATTTATCATGTTTTAAAAATTTTTTGCTTTAAATTTTAATCACAACATAATGGAAATTTAAATAGAAACTATATTGTTCTTTTTTAATTGTTTATGAGACGATTCACATATTTTAATGGCTTACTTCTGATAGATATAAAAAAAACTGTCTGTTAGATTATAAAACTGTTTGGAACAATTTAGATGCTGTCATGTAAAAATATGTATGTAATGTTACTTGCAGAGTGTCGGGAGTCGAATTTTTTTGAGGGGCCAGATTGGAGTCGGATATTTTTCATCCGAACCCGACACTCTGTTACATACACTTGTAATTTACATTTTGCTTGTCAACTGTACAAACCTAAAAACAGGGCGAGTGAACAAGTTAATTCGGAGACAGTTTAATTTAAACTATTAGATCTGATTAGTTTTGTTAAACGCATCTCATTTCAATGATAAAAACGTTTCAGCTTCTGGTCGATAAGAAATATATTTATATGTCAGTACTCTTGATTATGACGATTTTTGTGATAAAATAACATGATAAGCAAAACACTTCGTCGCAATTGAAATAACATACAAGTTTTATGAATTATCAAAAAGTATGTCACGTACAAAATGGACAGTGTGCTGACCAACTGTGCATAGGTTCGGTTAATGCTTGGTTCTACACGGCTGAATGCTACTGCCGAGAGGGCTTCAAAATACTGTCTTATAACGAAAACTGCAAAGGTATGACACATTTTTGGAAATTTTATAGTCTCTTTTTAAACTAATCAACATACACGCAATATTATAATAAACAATGAATATAATTACATACGCTATATATAAGCACGTATATATAAAGATATATATATATATAAATATATATTTTCCATTGATGAAAATCACAGCATGTTCGGCGTTAGTTAACTTTCAATTCAACTTGTCGACTTTTCTAACGATTGATCTTAACTCATTTTCAAGTTTCTTTAGTTGAAAACCAAAATTTTTGTTTATTTTTTTATGCATGATGTAACAGAAAAGCTTTTTTCGGTATTCGTATACCATCTTCGGTGTTCAAATTGATACGTTGTTTATGTGCCCAGATGCACAGTATATATATATATATATATATATATATATGTATATGTATATATATATATATATATATATATATATCGTTAAATATTTTTGCCCATTTTGTATATAATTAATTTATATTGTTGACTGAGAATGGACTCTTTTTCAATTTTATTAATGCAAAATGGGCAAAAATATTTAACGATATTTGCATCAAAGAAAACCTCGTTCCAAAATATATATATATATATATATATATATATATATTTACCAAAAAAAGCTTTTTTGTTCTATCATGCATAAAATAAACAAAAATTTTCGATTTGAACTCAAGATACTTGAAAATGATTTACGATCAACCGTTAGAAAAATTGAAAAGTTAAATAGGAAGTTAACTAACGCCGAAATTGCTGTGATTTCCATCAATAATATATATATAGATATATATATATATATATAGCACCAAATTATAAACATTGACGAATTTTTCAGACATTGATGAATGCAAAGCTGATACTCACAGCTGTTCACTCGACTCAACAGTCTGCGTCAACACCATTGGATCATTTCAATGCCAGTGCAAAGATGGTTTCCTGCCTACAAGTTCATCATTTTATTGCGACGGTAATTTTGATAAAATTTAAATTAAACAAATTCTGAAACAAATCCAAAATTTGTTTTATTCTAGCAATCAGTCCAAATAATAGTAGCTTGCTATTGGCCTCGAGCTCGAACAACCAATCAAGTATTAACGTTAATCTTTCGAAAAGTCAAATTGATTTTGTTTTGGTAATGTTTTAAGGTAATCAAGTTTTAAAGATCTCCACCATAGTGCTGGCCTCTGTCTTTGGATTGGCAATCCTACTTTTCATCGTTGGAGCAATTGTCTTTATACGTTAGACTACTTAGTAATTAATATTTTGAATTAAAAAGTGTAACGAGCAAAAAAATTAAATTGAAATTTTAATTAAAATGTGATTAAAACTATTTACAGTTAAAAAAGCGCGCACTCCTAAAATTAAAAAGACCAAACAAGCAATGAATAACGGAACAAACAACGCTGCCGATAGTTACGGTGCTTACACTCTCCCTCTACCGAGCGTCGCAGAAGCCAGCGACAGCCACATTTACGACAGGACCTTGAATGATTTCTATCCTTACGAGTCTCTGGAAAATCAGAATGGAGTTTATAATAATTTTGCTTCTAATGATGTTTCCTAGACGTTTCTTTCATAGAGTTATTTTTGCTCTGCTACAGCGTTTCTCTATTTTGGCTTGAAAAATAAACTAATGTCATTTAAATGAGACAAAAAATAATTTGTAATTTTCAGGTTGTAACCAAAGTTTGTTCCATGTAATACTCTCTATAATAAATACTCTAATGTTTCATATATTTTTAAAAATTCTTCGCTGCTATGATTAGTTTGATTTTTTTCTTTGTTCTTTTTAATATAATGCAGTTTTGCCATTGGCATTGGCTTACATGTCGTTCTAAACTTATTATTATATTTTCGTGCCACAAAGGATGTACTATCCACACAACACACGACGCACATACACATTATTTATGAACGCGCAAGCACCACACCATACTATCATTGTGTGTGATAGTCTTTCAGTTTCGAACAGATAATATTCCAACAGTTCTTGCCCGGTGTTTTTGAATAGTATTTTTTGTGTTGAGTTCATGATGTTTAATGACGTCCATAATTAGCATGCCTGCCAACAACTATTTCGTCCCATTTAATACACAGTCTTAATTTTAAAACCTATCTTTACATATATGTACATTTTTATTCTTTACCTGCTTGAATTTACCTTACTATGATAATTTGAATTAGGATTATAGATTGAAGTTTCACAAATGGAATAAATTACAAATGTAAGGACTGACAAACTAATATGCTACTAATCTAATCAATTTTAAACTGGTGCTTGTGATAATTCAATAATAATAAAATGGCATGAACTTTTTTTGAATCAACTTTTTTAAAAAAAATTACACTTTGGCATTTTACGGAAACAGAGGTTGTGTTATCGCGTGCTCGATCGAAATGATTGAAGCAGATTTTTAGGCAATGTATAGACCACATTAATTGCCATGTTGTCATAGTTTGGAGTTTTTAGGACCTGATCACATTGGCATATCATAACTCGACCCAGGTCCAACTCACTGAATTGAGTGTCTTTATGATGTTCATTATGATAATAGAAGGATAAAAAACCTAAATTTGAATAAATTTAACCAGTGCAACACGATCACTAAACAGAGAGGATTATAGATAAAATTGATGAAATTGAAAAAGGATGATATCGAAGTAGTTAAAGGTTTAACAAAAATTGAAAATGTACTAGAAGCCAAGTTTGAATTGTTGACGTGAGACTGATGACTGTGTAATTTGAAACCACGGCTGATGAAACTGATGGTGATTTGGTGAGAAGTGAGTAATCTAAAAGATTATGATGTCTTTGATTATGATAATAATGAAAATTGACGTAAACGAACAAATAAAAACAAAAGCCGGCTTATATTTGCGGTGATTCTTAAGTTTATCTTATCAAATTTTTATATAAAAATGTGATAATATTGAAAGGTGTGTTTCTTTGAACGTTAAAACAATTACATCGTTAGCTTCACATTAAAGATAAAAATAATCTTCCGTGTTGCTTTAATGTTGAAATTATTTCATATGCGTTTTAAATTCTATTCAAACATTCATGAACAATTATTAGCTGTTCATTGGAACTATCAGCGTAACACCGTTTCAACAAGTTCAATATTTAACATATATAACATTTATCATAGGCAGTCAGTTAAAGTTACGAATTTGTGCCCTCGCATATAAAATTCTATTTGTGTATTTTATTATCAAATATGAACTTAATAGTTTTGAGCCATTTTGTTTTGTTCCTTGTAATTTTGAATAACATTCCTATGTCAGGTTTTAAACAAAGTTTTATTTTAAGTTGACCATGATATGATTACTGCAAATATATTAATCGTACAAATTGTTTTTACAGTTTCAGTTCTTTTCACAAATTTGGCTCTGAAAAAAAATGCTTATTTGAGTCGTGAACACCCAAGTTATCCAGCTTCTTATGCAACCGATGGAATCACTGATGACGATTCGAACATAGCCGGAACGCAATCAAATGGCGAGCCTGGTTGGCTTGTTGTCGATTTAGGACTGAGATTCAATGTCATCAACGTATCCGTCCAGATGGGAATTAATTGCTGCTGTTTGTTGATATTTAATTTAAATTTAAATTTACTCGTTACTATTGTATCCTGTTTTATTATAAGGGAGCCAAATGGCAAGATTTGAAGTTTGGCTGTCAAATAGTTTTGATCCAATAATGAACGTTACAATAACCAAATCAACAAAATGTGGTGTTTATAGTGGGTTAGTCTTTCCAAATTCACTGGCCTTTTTAAACTGCAGCAAAAGCAATAATCATCGGTATGTGATTTTACACCAAGCTGACGGTAACTTTGGTCTTGGAGTTCGTGAATTCCAAATATTTGGATACGGTACGTATTAGTCTATATAAAAAAAATTTTAATTTTGACATCAAAAAATCATTCGGCAGGTTATGACATATAATATAATAATATATAACAATGATTGCCGACAAAATCTTGACATGCAGAGGACTTTGTAGATTATTTCATCGGTTGTTACGTCGGATTCAACGAATCCATCCCAACGGTGCAGGTCTACACGCCTTTCCAATGTTTCAACGTTTGTCAACAGCGGGGATACAAGTATCTTGCCTTCAAGGTAAGATTACGTGCCGATTATGTGCCAAAATATATTACATTTCTCTTTATCGTTAATTTCTGATTTTCAAACAAATTCTATTTGTTGATCAATAAAAGAGTTAATTTACTTCAAAATATATGCAATCTTTATTTAACTAAAAAATGGCGTATATTTTGGTGAGCAATTAAAATTGAAATGTTTCAAAAATAATTTATTGAACAAGAAAAAGGTTTGTCACTGTTCCAATGTGATAACCTCAGCTATCTCAATATCGTTCCTTTGCGAACAATCGTGTGTGCCTGAGGAAAGATTAATGTCCTGCCCAAGTGCTGAAAGATTTCAAGTTTTCAGAGGTTTCGCTTCAAACATTTTGAATCAAACTTTGTAGCTTAAAATATATAAATAAAACAATAAAAATAAAAACTTAACAGGTTTGCTCTTTAAATTCCATTAAAAACATTTTTTAAATGTATAATTAAAATTTTCAATTATTTTAACATTCCAGTTAACCAATGCATTCCATCCGACACTAAGGAAAATAGTTACGACGATTGCAAGACCCACTGCTTAGGTGGCCTACCACTTAATTCTTATGACAGATGTGAAAGTTGTGAACTGGGTTGGGATGGTCCATTCTGCAATCACAGATGTTGAGTTTTAGAAAATTATTTTCTCAAATTAATTCCATTTGATCTTTGAACTTTTGAACATTTGAACTTCCATTCACAATTTTTAATTTCTTTCAAAAATTAGGTTCATTCTATTATTGAACAGAATTTGAACAGCTTACAAAAATTGCAATAAATAAGAACTTAACTTCATTTGAAATTAGACAAACATTCAATTCATTGAATCCCAAGTGTGCGAATCCAGCAATGGACACTGTGCCGATGACATGTGCATAGCCTACTCTGATACCAGGTACTACGTGGCTGAATGTGAATGCAGGTCTGGCTACGACAGAATGTCTTACAACGAAGATTGCAAAGGTAATAGTAGTGTACACGGTTTACAAAAACATACTTCAAAATAGTTTGCAGTCGACGTCGGAGTAAAATCTCTCTATTTTTCTGGCTTAATCGTTGTACGAAATATAAAAAACTTAATGAATGTTGGTCGTCATAATTAGGACCATTGACTTGAAAAAATTGTTATATTATTTACTGAGATAAAACCATGAAAAATTAGCTTTTAACCTTTGTTTCTAAAAATATTTAGAGACTCCCGCTTGTTTTCTGCCTCAAGATCTTCAGTTTCTCCAAATCCGGCCCTTGCCATAACAACAATAACTTTTTTATTTTGAAATCAAATGGAATTTTTTTTTTCATTTTTGAAGAAGTTGATGAATGCCTTATAAGTACACACAAATGTTCGTTGGACTCGACATACTGCATTAACACGATAGGATCGTATCAATGCCGATGTAAGGAGGGATTCCAAGCCACAAATTCACGTTTTTACTGCCACGGTAAGATGAATAAATCTTTCAAATATCAAAAATTAATTTAATTCTCAATTAATATTAATATTTTTTTCAAAAATAACATTAGCAACCGGTTTACAAAACAGCCAGCTGATGAATTCGAGTTCAATCATTCAACAAAGTTCCAATAGTTTTTACGTTTTTGTATTGAATTACTGTATAACAAACTATAATTGAAAATATAACTTTATCATTTTCAAGGTGATCGAACCTACCAAATATGTACAATAGTTTTCGCATCTCTACTTGGACTCACTCTTCTAATATTCATAATTAGCGTTCTCATATTCAAATGTTAGATTATGTATGATTTCAAAATTATATATTCAGCCGAACGAAGTTTTATTAAATATAGCATTATAACAGTCGGCTATTCACCACTGATTCATTCATTATCATTTTAATATATTGAATGAATAAAAAAAATTACTTAACTAAAACCTTTCTTAGGTAAACAATCGAACTCCATGGAAAGATATGATAACAAGGGCCAACCGATGAGAAACAACAACCACGAGATGCACGCATTCCCTGGTGCAAGCAACAGCAACCGCGACCATGAAAATGATGGTTACCAACACCTAGTAATCTAGAAAAAAACTTATGGTGTTTCAATATCGAAAACTTCTTGCATTTTAGACTGTTTTAAGTGAATTAATTTTTGGAAATTTAAATTAAGTAAATTAAGACTTTTAATCATTTCCCCTTTTTTCCGAGTTAACAAGGTAAATTTTTATAATAAGTTGTAGCGGTTGGTTTCAAAATAAAATTTTTAAATGCTGTTCCATTGACCAAAGACCTTTAAGCTTATTTGCTTGTAAGAAAAAATAAATTATAAACGTAAAATCACTTTTAGGGAAGAATTTTTATTGAATTATTGTAATGCAATGATGTACATTCGAATACTTCAATGGAAAAAAGGAACAACAAAATTTTAAACACTAACTGAGACACCCACACACCCACACACCACCCACTGATTGATGTTAACGGTGTCTCCCAATAACTACTTCGTTCTAACCCATGTAGTTGTGGTTTTTCTTCATTGCCTTCATTATTAACAGTAAAAATAAACTACGAAATTTGTGAAAATTAGTTTTTTTTATTCTGAATTTGTTTCACAGAATTATTAATTTAATAAGTTTAGTATGGGTAAAATTTAGCCAGCCGTGAAAAAATACTGCATGATCTGAACCGGAGTGGAGTGAAAAATTATCACAACGCTTGTTCAACATTTTCTACTGATCAAAATATATCATAAAAGTCCGTCTTCTTTTTTTAGTGTTAATTAACATTCCAACATTTCGTTTTTGTATTATCTACATCGAGTAGTTCATTTAAAGAAGTTTGTTTTGCTGGGATTTCGCTAGTTCGTAAAATTGAAGCGTGACTGATTTGTTATGCCGTGTGAACAAAATCTATTATAATTAATAAAAAATCTTTTATAATTGAAAATAATTTAATAATTTATTGCTGCTAATTTTACAATGACAAATGAGTTACAGAAAATGAAATACTCTGTTGATCGATTTCAACACTATAAAAACTACAGTGGCATGACTTAACATAAATTGTAAGTTTGATTACAAGTTTGATGACTGATATTCTCCACTACATTTTAAAAAGAAATTCAATAAAATTATTAATCTCAACACAAATGACTTTTTATTTTAAAATAAAACGTTTAACAAAGCAGTTCCTACATTTACAACAAGCAGAAATATGCACGCCATCTGAATAAAATGAGCGTTCTTTATGAAACAATATTCAGAGCAATGAAAGGAAGCCTTCTTACCTACTCGACGATAACCTGATTCAAAGTAGAATGAACACAAACTACAATATTTATCATGTACCACAAAATAATAACTAGACAAGCTCAACTTAGTTTGAGCAAGATATTATGCTTTGTGTTTAGGTTTCCTTAGAATCTGGAAAATTTTCCATTACAAGTAAGTTTAACGGTACAAATTTTATTCTATATGTTATACTCCGCTCACAAATTCACAGGCTTTTCACTTTTCAAGAATTTGGCACTGAATTGACGAATGCCAGACGAATAAGCATTACTGTGATTTGGAATCGACAGCGTGCATGAACACAATTGGAGCCTACCACTGCCAATGCAAAAATGGTTTTAAACCATCAGCTTCAGCATTCTGCTGCTATGGTTGTACTTGGCTTTTTTGTGATTAATTTTTAAAAACTCTCAAATCACATCCCTAGCGTTTAGTTCCAACTTGGGTGCCACCAACCACATGCCTTCCAACGGCTATTACATGCTACTTACTCTCTCATGAAATTTATAATCAAAAATTAATAATCAACGTATTGGCAAAAACAAATTAATTAATGTTTACTTTACATGATCAAGCTGAAAAAGGTTTTATGATTTCTACAATAGTTCTGGCTTCTGTCCTTGGACTGCTTCTCACACTCATCATCATAACTGTCGTTTTGTTCTAATGTAAGATTTTTTGTTTAAAAATTAACCAAAAACATCATCTGTATTCATGACAAGGTACTTAATGGAATAAAATTACATTTCAGATAAAGACGCTCGTAAAAACGACAGAGCAAATAATAATGACAGGAACCAAATAATGAACCACGGCTCTTCAAACACCGACGGCAATTTGGGCATGTACACCATACCTAATTCAAGAAACCACCCGAATGACGTGCACCTTTACGAGAAGGCATCGAACCATTTGCATAATAACTCAGACGAATCATTTAGTAACTAGAGCAACATATAAAAGGCAGCAGGCCTTATAATTCTGAATCTCTTTTAGAAGCTCTTAATACAACCCTATGGCTAAAAAGAATTTCGCTCCTAACTCTCTTGTATTTTCGTTTTGAATAAATTAAAACTTAATAACCAGCACTGTAAAATTAATAATAATATTTTGATTAACCTTAGTTATTGTTTAGATAGCAAATTAAATTTATATGCTGATTCCAAGAGGTTTTTTGAAAAAAGTAGTTCGGGCGAAGAGCAGTGAACGAACAAGCCCCATTATTCATTATCATATATTAAAATACATACCATTCTATAATTTTATATTTATACCATTCTATATTTGTATTCGTTGTTTCATTTTATTATCTTTTAGGCCCTGTTGTAAAACGGCGTTGTGTATATAAATATAAACGGTAGGCAGCCAGTCTATTGGTCATTAGTCGTATCGTTCAGTATTCGCATTTGATTTGAGCGAAGTTATAAGTTTCTGATTTTATTTGTCTTCGAGTGAAACGGTTTCCGCTAAAAAATGGTATTTTAACTTTATATATTCGTATATTGAATTTTTAATAATTTCTTTCTATTTCATTTCATTTTAATTTGTGTACGGATTGCTCGGGGAATCTTCCTAACACCTAATCATCCGACCGGTTTCGGTTTGGATTGCGTAGTCGTAGTGACACACGATATTTTATATGGTCATCGTCAAATGCATATGAATATGAAAAACTATTAACGTGAGGATATAGATGAATGGATAGATAATCATATTCAATATTATTCTTATTAGATTAGAAATTATAAAATAAAATTGGTCACCAAGTTTGCAGTCGATATGAGTGCTATGTCTCGCCCTGCTAATAATTACGAGATGGTATGATTTGAATACTAATACTGCTATCTATCCGAAACTCTAAGACCATCAAATTTTATGATAAATTTGGCTTGTTTAAAAATGCTAAAAGCCAAATTGTTATTTTTGTAAACGTATTATTATTATAAAATAAAATTCATTTGGAATTCATTTGAAATGATTTGATTTGATTAGGTTAATTTTTTGAAAATTATCTTTTTTATTTTTTTAAATAATTTCTATTCTTAAAATTGTAACTTTAACTGCTTATTCTTAATTCTCTAATGAGGTCTAGGGACTAACTAACTTCTAACTAATTCTTTGCTCTCTTTCTCGACTTATTGGCTAAGATCAAAGTGTAGTAACCTCAATTTATTTAACAAACACTGCTTTGCTTGTAACAAGGGTCGTTAGATTTGACAATTAGGTTGAGTTAGGCCAGCATTAGCATGAAACCAAGTAGTTGCAGCTGTTTTGCCAAACTTGTCTTATTTCATTTTAATCAATAATTTTTTTACTATCTGAAAATTTTTATGTTCAACTTTTTACACAAATTTCAGTCTCACACTATCCTGTTAGTGCAGCCGAGCAAGAAACCCGAAGGCAGGACTTATTCTGATTATGAAAGTGTCAACGAGTGTTTAGAAGGTAATAGTAATTTTTTTATTTTTAGCCGAATGTATGCCGGATGTTAGTTAGTTACTTGTATACCTTTAAACTAAAAATTTTAATTAATTGATTATAACTTATTCTTTTTTAAAAATATCTCAACGGATATTAATTTAAAGTTGAATGGTACTAAAATTAGATTAATATGAATTACAGTGAAACTGTGTAAAATTACATTTTCAATTAAATTTTCTCAATCTCAAATACAGAAATTTTCTAATTTTTATTAATTATTTTCATAAAGTTATAAACTATCGCTAAACAAAGATTGACTGATTGATTGATTATACAAACTAAATCAAATTAAAACACCATTAACAGGTACTTGCAAGATATTTGAGGAGTATTTGAAGAAGATGAACCCAAATTCTCCTTCAATCACATACGACATCAGTCAGCTTTTTGATTTCATTGACCAACTGGCTGATCTAACATGCTTAGTGTAAGTTGGTCTTTTCAAGATTTTCAAGAATACGTTCGAGAGATTTCTTATTCTCAAAATTTCAATCATTGATGCATTCTATTTGATTCTTTGCTTAATTGATGATCTACAATTTAGTTTCATTTGTAGAAGGTTTTGGGAGATATCTTTATTGCCAGGGTTCATCTCTCACGTATATGTTTTTTTTACACAATTTAATATTTTTGATTTCAGGTTTGATAAAGCCAGTGGAAAGTATGTGCCCCACAACAAAGCCTGGATCAAAGAAAAAATATATGTCCTTCTAAGGCAGCAGGCCGGCAAAGCCTAATCAAATTTAATTTAATTCTCAATTAAATTTAATTTAAAAGTTCCATTAAAACTGTTTGATTTTGTAAAGTTCAACGATGCACAGACACTTATTCCTTAACATTTTCAGTCCTGTTTTTAAAGTTTAAATAGAATTTTTCCGTCACTTTATTTGATGAATAAAAACTGTAGAACAATTTAATTTTTAGTGTTGGCAAAGTATTTTGCTTTATATAATAATACAAGCTGATGCAAACTTTTCAGCTGATGTGGAATGAACCGTTATCTCAATTGCTTTATGTAAATACGCGTGGGACGAAGCACGTGCATTTTGGTGACACTGTTGTATACATTTTCATTTATAGTAGATATTTGCCTATATCTTTGTTTCCCTGTTTTGTCATTCATAATTTAGACCTGGGTATGTGATGTGACGTAATTCAATTTTCACCAATATGGTTTGCTTGAAATCAGGATTATTAATGATTCTTACGTACTGAAACATGCCCTTCACCGTTCCTCGTTCTTCTGTTTCGACAGTTTTAATCTAGTTTCATTTGTCAGCCGTGAGATAACACGTGCTAAACAAGGAAGGAGACAGGTGAGCCTGGAAGATACAAAACAAAGTTAGAAATAATCGAGGTCGCCAATCTTTGGTGTCGAATAATCTTACATAATTTCTGCATCTTCAACATTTTGCGTTTTTTTAATCATTCAGGCGTCTAACTCGCAATAAACTCAACTTTTTGAACCGTAATGATGTGATAAATCTATTGTTCAAAACATTATGATTGTATCTATCTTCATAACTTGTGAAAACTTTTTTGAAAATAAAGACACTCCGGAGTCGAGATTTTAGTGATAACCAAGTTTACTTGTTGTTTTATGCCATCAAACATTAAAAGTATGACTAATATAATATCTCTACTCTCGCTATAATTGGTACGCAATCAATATGTCATCGACTGTAAAATATGAGTAGGACAAATTTTTTCAATCGTGACAATAGCATTCGTTGCGTTGGGCCAATCGACTTGTTATTGTGAATCAATATGTAAGCATGGTATACAATCGATACGTTGTTAGCAACGACGTTATGAAGACTAAGTAGGGATTACTGTTTTGACATGGCAGAAAATTTTTTTTACAAGAGATAAGTTTCAAATTTAGAATTAAACACCTAGTCATTTATTTCAAATCATTTAAATTGAAATAAAATGAGTAATAGGAACAGCGGTTTGTGCGGTGGATTCTACCATTTCATGTCTCCAGATGGTTTGCATGATGATCGAGACATCCAGGTCAGAGACATCTGCACAGCTATCAGCCAGCACACCACGTGCACTGGACTTCCACACATATATCGCAGTAGAGGTTATTTCATATGATGAACATAAATCACATTGTGGCGTTCGTTGTACTTTGCGTTTGAAATCTATTTTTAAATATCGTTGAAACTAACTCTCTGATTGATAAAATAGAGTTTTTCTACTGACAACTCAAAATTGTTAAAAATTGTTTGCAAAATTTATCTAAATTAATTTAGTTTGCCACATTTAATAACGCGCAGTGCTTGTGAAGATGAGGATAAATTTGTGTGTATGTTGAATTTACTGAAGGTGTTATCAAGAGGGCAGGCTGGTTCTTGATAACACTGGCGGCCATTGCAGGGCTCGTCTTCCAGTTGTATGAGCAGGTATCTAGCTACGTACAGTTTCGAGTTGATATTGTTATAACGGTTAGTTTCTTATATAAAAAAAAATGATTTTTTAAATAGTTTTAATTTTTATGAGAACTGTTTTTGCAAATTTTATTTTATTGATGACAAAGATTATACTTGTTGAAAAAGAGTATGCACATAAAAGTATGATTGATTGAAACATAAATCTGAACAAGTGGTAAAACTGATGATTAAAAGAGAGTTAATAGAATTTTAAGATTTAATGATATTATCATTTTGATTTTATTAAACGAGCCTTTAAATATATTTTATAAAATCGTCAAAGTTGTTTTTGCGTTGGAAATAATTCAAGGTCCAGACAGATTATCAGCTTGCATTTCCGTCAGTGACAATCTGCAACATGAATCCCATCAAAAAGTCTAGTCTAACGGAGTACCTCTACAATGTCTCAACAGCTGACGGATCATTTCGTTTTAAAAGAAAAAAGAGATCAACAAGTTATTTTTATGAAAATAATTTTGATTGACCATTTTTAAAAGATTTAAAATTTTTCAAATTGATGTTAAAAAAATAAAGAACTTTTGTTGCACAGCCGATACAAATAACACAACCTACAATGCTTGGGCGAGTCAAGTTGCTGAAACAGGCTGTTGCTGCAGTTGTTGCTTCAACGTTAGTTACAGCAACCAGGATGTCACAAATGAATGCAAATGCCAAACAAATCTATTTCTCTACGACCAAAACAAATGTGCAGCTACCACAAAAACGCCTCTAATTACTTCAGTAGCTACAAGTACAACGACGACAATATCGACGACGGCAACATCAACACCTGCTGCTACTACATCGGCGTCCGCTCAGAGTAGTAAAATCATTTTGATTGAACGTTTTTTGTCATTTGAGTTAATGATCAAAAATATTAAAAGCACTACTTTTATAACTCGAAATTGTAGCCAGCAGTTTGAAAACTTCAACTGAAACACTATCCACAACTTCACCGACCACTGCTGCACCTAAAACGTTGGTCAAAATGGCATTGGAAGAGAGAAGTTTGTTAGAAATCATGGCTTCCATGAACGATTCAACAAAAAAAAAGTTGGGACACCAGCTTGGAGAACTTGTTCTTGATTGCACTTTTGAAGGATACAACTGTCTAGAAGACGGGTAGTTTGTTTATTAAATACGTATTTATCTGTGCATACCTCTCTAATTTTGCAGTACTGGTAAACGTTTGCCGTAACAAGCAACTTGCAAGTATTTGATATATTATTTATTATCTATCATCATTCGGTCTGTCAAATCTAGTTAAAAGCTTTACGTACACGCACGCAAGAACTGTTGCAAATTTTTGGTATGTATTGTATTAAATCTTCAATTAAAACATGCCATGTTCCATTATTTTATTGAGGCAAAAACTTTTGATAATTGATCCAGTTTTGACCACATGTTTCATAAATACAACTAACCAACCACCAACAGAAATTTCGACTACTTTTTCAACAATGCATTGGGCAATTGTTATACTTTCAACGCGGGGAGAAAATGGCTCCCAAAAATGTCGTTGAACACCGGAAGAAGGCATGGTAAGATGGCCGAATGTAATGCACATTTGCCACAATAGTTCTGGCAAAAACAAAAATTAATAATTGAAGGTTTTGATTAATTTCACAGGTTTGCAGATGGTACTGAACATCAACCAGCCCGAATACGTTTCCAACACTTACGAAGTATCTGGCATTCGATTGGTGGTCCACCAACATAAAACCATTCCTTTTCCTGAGGACGAAGGTCTTGCTATCAATGCAGGTTTTTCATAATTTTAAAGAATAATTTAAAGATACGCAATATAAATACCACCAAACGCTTGCTTGAAATTTGTGAGCTAATATACACTGTTAAACAGATTAAATAGGCGTTGATAAAATTTTAGCAAACAGTTGAATTTTGTTAGAGAGGCATATTATTTTGTTGTTAATGAAGCAATAAAAACGCAAAAATAATCATTATTTATATATTAAAAAATATATAAATTATCAATAGTCAAGTAATTAAGTTATTTTCTAATATTCAAGTTTATCTCTGCCCGTTAACATTTACAATTCGATTCAGGTCAAGTTACGTCCTTAGGCTTGAAACAGGTGATTTATAAAAATGTCATTTGGCTTCTATAAATATCTTCTTAACAAAATCGACCAACTCATAATCTGTTTAAATTCACTTGCTAAAGATTAATTTGAAACGAAAGAGTCCTCCTTATAACTACTGCTACGACACAGACAACTCAGACCCGATGGACAACGTTTATGGTGAATTGTTTGATGGAGTCATTTACAGCACTGGGGTGATAATTTTTTTTAAATTTAATCAAACAAAACTAAAAATAATAAAAATATTTTTTTCTAAAAAGAATTATTTCTAATTTATTCTAAAATACGATTAAAATAACAATTATTCTAACCAGGGATGCATGAGAACGTGCTACCAACGAAACGTCATCAGTGAGTGTGGGTGTGGCGATCCCGCCTACCCCCTCAAGGGCCTTGCCATTAGTGCAAATAACTCTCTAACTGCTTATCCTCCATGCTCCGAAATTGATGCAAACCAGTGTTAGTGGTGGCATTATAATTTTAAGAGTAGATTTTAATGAAAATTTGCGTTAGAAAAATAAAAATTTTTTTTAGGGCAGTGCTTGCAATATGTAACTGAAATGTACAACAACAATTCGATAAATTGTGATTGCAATGAACCTTGCAAGTTAGATTTATTTTTTGTTCAGTTTATCGATGAAATAACATGACAGAGATGTCTAAATTTTTATATTATTTTCCGTATAATAAACAAACCCATGGAACATAACTTTATCTATTGATCGTAATATTAAAATCCGAGTTGACACATCGTTCAAACGCGCTGCAATGTAAAAGTAATTATCAATAACAATGAATTAATATTTTACTAAAACCAAATACTTTTGTGAAATGGCTATATTTCTTATTGATTTCATATCATAAACATAAACAATAGGAAAATATATTATTATTTCCGCTGATAAATCATGTTCTTTATTGAATAATGTTTGTTTAATTGTCCAACCCTTACCATAATCCTAGAGAGACAACATACACTGTCACCTTATCAATTGGTGCATGGCCAGCTAACGTTCAAAAGGTGATAAGTTAACCACGTATTCAAACATCTTGTAAATTAATTTTCAATTTAATCTGCATTAAAAATCAAATTTTGATTGAAGAAAATTTTACTCTGTTCTAAGTGTATGTATGTGATTAGTATATCGGTGTTTCCGAACATTTGGAAGGACATGTTGTTCGAGAAGTTCCAAGATATGGTGAATTACTCCGTTGCAGACACTTACCAGGAGAACTTAGCTAAGGTGGAACTGTACTACGAGGAATTCAACCATGAGCGCATTGAGGAGAAGCCATCATATGAAGTGAAATAAAATACCAAAAAATACATCAGAAATAATTTTTTTTTAAATATTTTCATTTTATCATTTCATTAATGCTAAAGAAACATAATTAGAGCCACATGCGGACGCGCACACACACAGACACACGCGCACACACGTACACAAACACACGCATACATATCAAAATGATGAATAACGAACTTTTATCCAAATCTCTCTAGTTACCTCAGTTCCTGTCGGACTGTGGTGGGATCTTGGGACTTTGGTTGGGAATGTCAGTCCTGACCATTTGTGAGTTTTTAGAATTTGGTATGGATTTGTTCTTCTTTGGGATTTGGGAGGGATGCAAACGAAAGAGGAAAAAAACGAAAGTGGAGGATATCAGGATTGAACAGGATGCTCCAAATGCTGCAAGCTTGAATATGGTGAACTTGAAGAAAAACCCAATGGAGACATCCAAGAAAAGAGCGTCTTTTGTTGATAGTCCATTTTATATCAACTGAATTCTGTGTCGTATTTAGCGTGCAAAATTTTAACTGAAACAAACAAGACATTTATCTGAAACCTACATTTTAATGTTAAAAGGAAATTTATTATTTTTTAGGTCTGAAAAAATATATTTCAAACTATCACCCAGTCAGAGTTTTTTACTTTATCGATATAAAAATTTTGCTCTTTAGAATTTCACAAGTTGTTCTTTTTTCTCTTAACGACAAATGTTTTTCAAGTTTGTAAAATTTATTTTTTGATAGAAATTTGTTTGTGACACATAAAAACACATGCAGATGATGAACCTTTTTTTTTATAAATCCTTGTAGTTTTTAAATCTTAAAATCGAAACAACTACCACTTTTAAAATTAAATGAACTAACTTTCAGATAAATTGTCAAAAACTAACCATAGGTTCATGAATAAAAAAACTAATTTAAATTTTCAGAATTAATGAGATTAAGAATTGTATTAATTCATAACTGTAGAAAAAGAATCAACGACAGTTACATTACAATCATACTTTGTATATGAATGTAATGCAGAAGCGTAACATTGAACTGAAACTTATCCCAGTATATTTGTATGCACCAAGTGAATGGAAAGAGAAGACAGCAGCAACAGGTGAACAGACGCTCAAGTAGTAAACCATCAAACGATCATGATCCTCATAAAATCTGATTTGTTTGTTTTGTTAAAGACAATTTCAAGTAAAATTTGCTAAAGAGTCGTTCAAGACAGATGTCACGCTCCTAACTAACTAAACTTTCAACGAAATGCCTTAGCCTGGCAGCGTAATTTATTACGATCGTAGTCTCGTGCTTGTTCCAATGCCAAATCAATAAAACGCTTTACAAGAATTTTAATGTTTAATTATTATTATTATTATTATATATTATTTTATTGTAGTTATTATTATTTTATTCTATGATTATTTCCATCATTTGTTAAGTATTACCACATTTATCTTTAATTGCTTTTTTAGAGTTTCAAGGTCAAGTAGGTGAATGGAGACCAACACGACAATTCAAGACGCACACGCACACACACACACACACACACACACATACATCCACACAAATACACACACGCATAAACAAACGGTCACACATACCTACAGACAGACAGACACACACATTAAAATATACATATACGCCGACATAAACTCAAGCACACATACGTACAAAAAATACTTAAACACACGCTGCATACATACAAAAAAGCCTACACACACACACACACACACACGCACGCACACACACACACACACATTTAAAAATGAGAGACAATTACAGGCACATAAACGAACAAGCATTTCCACAGATCACTTTGAAGGACGACTTCCACGATTCATCGTACTATAAAAATTTCAAACATTGTCTGAACAGACCCGGTTCCAAATTCCGATTCCTCAATTGGGGCTTCTGGAGAATTTATAGTTTAATTAATTTTTAGAATTTTTTGTTTAACTATAAAAATAAATCTTAAATAAAAATTTAAAATGAAATACAAATAAAAATCGACCTTTCAACTGTGGTACGTCAGCGTCGCCACCATCTTGAGAGTAAAATCGAACTTTTGTTGAAAGTTCGAAAGTATTTGTTTACTAAATGGCCGCGTTTTGACATACTGATTTGTCAGCGTACCTTTGAAATTGCATGGGTTTTTACAAACAAGCTATATGAAATATTTACTTGACTTAATATGTTTAAAACAATGTAGTGATTCTATTTAATTTTATTAAATTGAATTTTGTATTATTAAATTATTTTTGTTAATTTGAATATAAAAATTGCTTTTATCCAGTGAAATCCGGTGGCTTCATAGGTTGGCTTACTAGGATTGAACTATGGAATCACTATTTAGCATACATACAGTACTATGAGATATTGTTTGATACTGTACTATCAATTAATTAACCAATCAATCAACCAATCAATTAATCAATCAATCAATCAAATCAACCGAACACACATTCAATAAATTCGAATGTTCAACTAACCGCCCACCCATCCAAACATTTATCAAACAATCAATCAAGCAACCAACCAACCAACCGTTCAATAAATCATTCATTCAATCAACTAATCAACCAACCAATCGACTAATCAACCAACTAATCAATGAACCAAACTGAATGAACCAAACAAATGAACCAAATGAACGAACGAATTTTGAAATACCGAAAAAAATTAAAAATTGCAAAGTTTGCCGAAGCGTACGTAGGGGAGATGGGGGCTCATTGATCTCTGGGGCACATTGATCTTTAAGCAATAACATAGCTATTTCTAAATATAAATGTAGGCCATCACTATTTTAGTTTTCCTTTTGTTTCTATTCTACTTTTAATCCTATGTGTTTATGGACTTTCTGCCGCTGAAGTTCGAAAAATTCGTAAGTTTGATTTTACAGGGAAAAACCAACTATTCACAACAGGTTAGTTTTGTAAATTAAAAATCAGATAAATATTTGTTTGATAAATTAAATTTTGCAATGTGTAAAGATATGTCAGAGGCTTATTTTATTATTTACTTCGATTTTCAATCACAACTTATTGATGAGATATCGCCATTACAGTGTGCTCCATGCCATGGGGGCTCCTTGATCTGTACTAGTAAGGGGTACGTTGATCTGAAGATCAAAGTGCCCCTACTGTCCTCAGATAATAATTCTCCAGGATGTTTAGTCATTTTTCTCTAACCATGCAAAATGCTATTTTTCCATTATTGTAAAATGTAATTTGTGTACTCTGCAGGTTTGGTTTCATAATGGTGAGATATCGGGAGCGAAAAACTAATCGAGGTAAAACACCTGTTGAAGTGATGAGAACAGCAGTTGATGAAGTTCTGAAAAAGAACAGAGCTATCAATGCTGTTGCACGTGAAACTGGAATTGACCGAATGACATTGAAGCGATATGTTCGGAAGAGTAGTCTCAGTCCAAGTGTAGGTTTGATACCGAATTGGAATACAAGGCAGGTATTCAATTTAGAACAAGAAGAGATGCTTGCAAAGTATTTGCTGCAAGCATCTAAGATGAACTATGGACTATCCACCAAAACAACTCGCCAGTTCGCATATGATATGGCCGTTGCGAATAATATAACATGCCCATCTTCATGGTCAATGAAAAAAACTGCTGGTATTGATTGGCTCCAGGGTTTTATGAAAAGAAGACCCGAGTTGTCACTACGTGCACCTGAAGCGACTAGTCTGGCAAGAGCAACAGCATTCAATAAATATAATGTGTTCTAGCTGATGATGGAGAACCAGAACAAATGACTTCAAATCCACAAGTTTGTCAAAAAAAATTACTATTTCTTAAATATTTTAAAAATTCTTGTCTGATGCTTAAATTTAGCAAAACTGCAAGATACGATTTTTATTTGAAAACAGAATATTTTTTTACAGACTGATGATGTTAACATGGTTCAATCTAATATTCACTTTCCAATATCACCAGAAGTGTTGAAACCATTTCCAAAGGCTTCAGCCAGAAAAAAGCTATTTCGGAACAGGCAACAAAAAACAAGAATTTTAACTGACACTCCAGTTAAACATGAAATTTTTCTTGCAAAAGAAAAAAGTGTGAATAAAAAAAAACGAACATCCGATACAGTAAAAAAAACAAAAGCCATGTCAAGCGTTGATTATCTTGGAACACTAGAAAGTGATGACAGTGATGGTGATGCAAGCAATCCTCAGTTGACAGCAGAAGGCCCAAGTCTGGACTACGACTGTTCTGCATTAAAAAATAATGACTATGTTGTAGTAAAATTTAAAACTAAAAAGAAAGTTATTCATTAC
>NW_008705254.1:3714038-3735733 GCF_000326865.2 Helobdella robusta
AATTCAGCATGGTGGGACTGCTCGAGTCAGTCGTCACTTGGTTTTTCCCGTTGATTTGACAATTTTTAAAGATCTTAATTAATGTTAATTTTTATTAAAAATTATGAATTATTATATCCAATGTGTTTTAACGAGTTTTTTGGAGGCAAATGAACATCAAATCATATTGATTTATACCTAGGATCAATGTACCCCATGGGAGGGATCATGGTACCCCGTATATGGGGTGCTTTGATCCTTTGTAGGGGGTTGTACCAAAGTTAAATTTTTTTAAAAATTTCTTGTATTATACAATTGAAACTGAACTTAATACATTAAATGAATGTTCCTCTGTAAATTGCACAAATATTAATATTCACTTTTTGGTTAGTTTCACTGTTGTTACAAAAAAACCTCAAAACAGATCAATGTGCCCCCATCTCCCCTATCTACAAACAATTTCGAGATTTTAGATTTTAGTATGGAAAGAAAAACACGACAGTTGCTTTTATTTGATATCCAAGTTCAAAAATGAAAAATGACTGAAAATCAAAATTTTAAAATGTAAATTACCTAAATTAGAAACCAGTCAACATTTTACAAAAATAAATAAACATTATTAGAAAGACTGTTCAAAAAAGTATAATATAAGGCGACGACGAATAAAAATATAATGTAGCGTGAACATTTATTAA
Organism: Helobdella robusta; assembly: GCF_000326865.2. Classification (NCBI taxonomy): domain Eukaryota; kingdom Metazoa; phylum Annelida; class Clitellata; order Rhynchobdellida; family Glossiphoniidae; genus Helobdella; species Helobdella robusta. The sequence goes on from NW_008705254.1 coordinate 3,714,713, forward strand.
GAACAATTCACAACATATCATAATGGCTAAATCAACATACCAAATAGAATTATTTATACATGCATATATACAAAGAAAATCAAGAAATACGAAAAATTATATAACCAAATTAAAAAAAAACTAAAAATCAGTCAACATTTAAAAAATGAATAAATAGATAATATTAAAAAAATTGTTCAAAACAGTCAAATTTAAGCGAGAACGAAAAAAAAGTAGTATGTTTTGTTGGTGTTGTGGTGTGAAACAAAAACAAACACACAACATAAAATAGTAAAAAGTCGCAAGAATTGTAGTCAGTCACCTACCTACAATTGAATTACTCTCAGGGCCCTAGCTTACCTATAAGGATTAACTCATCTCACCTACCTACAATTCTGCAATTCTAAGTTTTAGAAATTTTACATATTTCGGGTATTGTATTTTACAAATTTTAACCTTTTTAATTTGCTTTTTTTGTATAATTTAATTTTTTTTAAATTTTCTTTTGTTAGAAACTTTTTAACTAATGTTAAGCCCTAGCCTACCTACGATTGTCCAACTCATCTCAATCCCTAACTTACCTACGAATTAAATTAAAGTCCGGTAAAGAATATAGCAAGTTGAAGAGAAACATAACAACAACACCGAAAAATGGATGTTGTGTATGTGTGTGTTGTATTGATGTGTGTGTAAATGTGCGTGTGTAAATGTGCGTGTGTGTACTCTCTAGAAACTTCTTCACTAACTACGGACGTTGTGTTGTTTTCTTCGATTTGTCATCGGAACGATCATCATGAGACCACCATCTGAAACGTGCTGACGCCCACCACAGCCCACCTCTCATCGTTCTGTAGACAAGTTTTTTTATTAACGTAGTGGTAAATCAAGGAACAAAGGAACGAACGATAAAATTATTAAATGAAGGATTGAATGATTGGTTAAAAGAATGAGTGAATGAATGAATTAATCAATCAATGATTCAATGAATGAATAGAATAAATTAATGTCAATTAATAGAAGAATAATTTGAAAGATTGAGTGATAAAATGAACAAATAAATGAATGAGAAAAATAAAAAAACGAAATTAACCTTACTTCAAAAATTGTCGTTACAGTAATTCATTGCACCGACCACCATCATCTGGTCGGCACAAAAGATTTCATCCGAACTTCTGAGTGTCAGTCGAACAGCCAACGCGCTGATTCTTTCTACACCACCATCATCATACGTAAATCATCATGAGACCACCACTGCCCACCTCTCATCATTCTGTAGACAAATTTTTTTTATTAACGTAGTAATAAATGAATGTTAGAATCTTAGAACCTAAAAATTATACAATGAAAATAATGGCAAATAAATAATATCTTAAAATAATAAAGAGAGTAAAATGTAAAAAAAGCTTACCGTCGTCCAATCCACAAAGGCAGAATGTTGAATGCTGTCCGGTTCCTACGTTGTCCTCCAAAATCGTGCCAGTCCTCCTCGAGATTGATGCTGAAACACAGCCCGTGGGATGGAGAAAGATTGAGAAAATTCTCATCAGAAAGCTTAGCGGTGCTTGCATCTCAAATTGCATAATAAAAATAATCCTATCTACCTATTCAATTGCCTTAACTAATCTATATTAAATTGTCAATGGTACGATAGTCGAAAGTCCCCCTTCATTCTCCCTCCTTGCACAGAGGTTCACCGACAGCCAGGGCACCGGATAGTAAACCATTGCCGTGCGGATAGTAGACTATTGCTGAGCGGATAGTAAACCATTTGCCGTCCGGAAGCCGTGCGGGTAGTAGACTATGGCCATGCCGCATAATAAATCATTACCGTGCAGATAGTAAACCATTGCCGTCCGGATAGTAAACCATTGCCGGTTCACCACTGGCCACCAAGGCTTACCTCTGACAAGAGACTTCGAAATTCAGAGTCTATCGGCTATCGTACCCTCAACTTACCTATTCATTACAATTAAGTCCTAGCTTACCTAAAATTACAAAACTCAAGAGCCCAATTCATTGGCCAATCGGCACCCACCCCACCACCTACGTAATGCCTTGGGCTCCAACTTAATAATAATAACATAAAACTTAAACCCTAAATCTAATAATGAGTATGTGTTACAACGTAGCCTTAACCTACCTATCCATTACATTACGGTCCTAGCTTACCTAAAATTACAAAACTCAAGAGCCCAATTCATTGGCCTTTCGGCACCCACCCCACCACCTACGTAATGCCTTGGGCTCCAACATAATAATAATAATGTAAAACTTAATAATTAACCTACCTATCGATAAACTTACAGCGTTTTAATTTACATTACAAGATTGTTCCTAGAATTACATTATTGCCCTTAACTACCTATGAAATTAAATTACTCTCAATCTTAGTAATAATAAATTAAAATGTGTAATGAATATAAAATTACGCTCAAATACTAACATTTGTTTATGTATGTACTTGTGTGTGTGTGTAATAACGCTGATGCGTGTAATGTGGGTGCAAGAAAAAATAGAAGCGATAAACTTACGCTGCCTACCTATTCAACTACATTAGTGTTGGATGCTTCCTATCTATCCTACCTACAATTAAAATTATGCCTATCTAACCTACCTATATAGCTACTTAATGTAATTGTGTGTGCGTGTGTGAGCGTGAGAGAGCATTCTTACTTAATGTTAAATTACAGAGAAAAAAGAATAAAACGTATCCCAGCCAGGCGTGTATTCTTTGCCACTGAATGAACGAACGTAGCCTGACATCTTCCATGATGAACTCCTCTGGAAGCTTCAACCTGAATGAAATGAAAATATCTTATTTATTTAATTAATTTGAATAAAAATAGAGAAACGAGTCGCGGTGAAACCCGCCAGCCGGAAAAGCCAGCTAACTGGCAAAGAAAAGAACCGCAAAGATACCGTAAAACGTACCCCGACCAGACGTGCATTCTTTACAACTGAATGAACTAACGTAGCGTGACATCACAACCATTCTGATCTTCCACGATAAACTCCTCTGTAAGCTTCAACCTGAATGAATGAACCTGAATGAACCTGAATGAACCTAAATGAATGGAACAATCTTATTTATTTAATTTATTTAAATGAAAATAGAGAAACGCAAAGGAGCCGACCGGTCGGCAAAGAAAAGAACAGAAAAGAAACTCTATATAACTCTATATAACTCTATATAACTCTATATAACTCTAATATAACTCTAACTCTATATAACTCTAACTCTATATAACTCTATATAACCATGCATACTACCCCATTTAATCAATAAAAATCCCATAAAACCAGGAACCACCGCGTACCTGTTATATGTATGGTGTGAAACAAAACAACAAAAAAACAACAAAATACACACCACCAAGTAAAGTAAAAGAAAAAAGTCCCTAACCTACCTATGTAACTAAATTATCTTATGCCCTAGCCTACCTATAAAATAAATTAATTTTTTAACTCACCTACCTATATTTCATTAACTTAACTCAAGGCTCATGAAGAAAGAGAAAAAAGAGTAAAAAAGAACACAAAATACTACCACACAAACAAAAATGATGTATGTATGTATGAGCAACCGCTAAAGAACCCACCTAAAATAAAAAAATACAACATACAAACCACAGACAAGCATATATAACTCTATATAATAAAATAAATTAAAAAAAAGTGAGATCAGGCAGACTGCTTCAAGCCTCAAGCGAAGCAGAATGCCTGATCTGATTTTCATGCTTTTTCAGCTCCTATTTATACTCGTTTCAACCATACATTCTCATCATTTCAATCATTCACATCAGTAAAAAACTTATTTAATGTATGTCGTACACTATTATACAGTCTTAACAACAATGCTAACCGTACTAAATTGACGTCATCGAACGAACGCCTTCGAAACATTCTGGTTGGCTGGTTGAATCTGCTATATTGCTTTTTATCTAATTAGTGCTACATATATATGCACGCAGTTCAAATTTTTCGGGGAGAATTCAAAATAGTTTGAGACCACACCTTGCTTAACATCCGATTCCGAGCCGAGCCAAGCTGAGCCAACATGCGTAGATTTATAAACGCTTTTATATTAAAATTTTGCTCGCTTTATATACGAATATCCCCAATATTGATATCAAAGAAATAACGCGAGCGAGTTTAAAAAATATTTTATTCAAAAATTAATTAGAATAGAACATATAAGCAAGTTTTATTAGCCAAGTAATTCTATCCAATAATTTAAACACACACACCCTCTAATTGAACTATCTTGCAATGAATATCTTTTTATGCCTATCAGTTCTCCAGATTTTGAAAATAAGCTTGTTCTTTTGATGTGGAAGTTGAAGGGATACATTTCACTAAAAATAGAATACCGCTAGCATGAGCCATTTCCTCCAACGATTTTTGTAACAAATTCTCCATTCTATTTTAAAAAATTTCTTTTATACTTTTTAATCAGTCAGGTCACAATCCTCATCATCGATATCGCGATGAAATCTAATTGAAATTTTTTTTAAATTGTTGATAGAAATAATTAGTATATAGTAAAAAGTTTAAACTTTTCTGAGAGAATTCAAAATAATTTGAGGCTACGCCAAAACACAATTTTACAATTCTAAATGTATTATAACTACATCTATCTATCTATCTATCTATCTATCTATCTATCTATCTATCTATCTATCTATCTATCTATCTATCTATCTATCTATCTATCTATCTATCTATCTATCTATCTATCTATCTATCTATCTATCTATCTATCTATTTCATTAAGTTTTGCCTATATTTAGTCAATTTTATTTGATAGGAATTGAATATAACCTTTATGCAGGGTAATTCACTAACAGGCAGTTAAATAACCACTGTTAACATTTACCCATCCTACTTTAAAGTTTTTATGATGTGTTTTAATTATTCAGTCACGATCATCATCATCGATATCGCAATGAAATCAAATTGAGAATTTTTTAAATTTTTGAAAAAAGCTATCTTTATTCATTTTATGATACTACTTTTTTAATAAGATACTGTTTGATACTGTACTATCAACTAACCAATCAGTCAACAAATGAATCAATTAATCAATCGCTGAATCAAATCAACAAACCAAAAGCCTTTGGTAATTTTTAAAACCCACTGCCATCTTTCGACAATTTTAAAATTCAAATGAAGCCCTTTGCAAAACTCGTTTAGAATTAAAATTACGACTATTTTATCGTCCGCTCTGACGGACAGATTATAATTATACTATTATAAAAATATAAATATATCTGGTTTATCGGAATAAAGTTTCAAGTTTGCGAAATGAAGTGAGAATTTTAAATTTTTAAAAATAATTTTCAAAGGTATTTTTAAACGAAACTACGAATTTCTATCAGTTGGAGTTTTGGAGTCTCTAAAAAAATGTTTTTTGGAATCATTTCATTCCATACCACAAAAATTCCTAATGGAGTTAGGAAGTCGGCCCTTCCCTAGTGACAAAGAAAATGATTGCGTGCAAACTGTAAGGGTTTTTTTTTAATAAATCTCCACAAATTTTTCCAACTAGCCGACTAGCATGAAAGTCGGAGTGTAAAAACTAAAAGTAAAACTGTTTTTTGTGTCTGCCTGTAATAAAATAAATAGTCTAACTCTAACTACTAATCATCACCACTAGCACTAATGATATTAATCAAATAATATTTTATATATTTATTTATTTATTTTCAGACGTGGGGCTAATATCCGCGATAAAGATAGCGTGGGATTCAGTGACATAACTGAGGAATCGAACCCAAAGAGGCAGAAACAAAGTAATAGAATTCTTTACAACACTAACCAGCCATTCATTCCTCATCACATTGGTCTCCGTTTTGACAACTTTATACCATTAAATCATTCGACCAATGGCTATATTAATAATAATAACAATAATTATAACTATAATAATTATAATAGTAATTATAACTATAATAATTATAGTAATAATGCTAATGGTTTTTTTCAGGATCAATTTACTAGGCCAATGCCTAATGTTAATGTTAATCGAATAAATAATAATATTATTTATGATGATAATAATAAAATTTATCCAAGAAATAATTTTTATTATAACCAAAATATTATTCACAATAATATCAATAATAACCAATTAATTTATAATAATAATAATAATAATATCATCAACGATCAAAGATACTTCAAGAACAGTAATGGCAACCATAGAAGTTTAACTGTCGATGACAATCGTGATCAAAGAATAATAAATAACGCTAACAATATTCAAAATTATTTCTGCAATAATAACAATAATTATAACAAGCCATTATTCAATAATAATAATAATAATTATTACCAAAAAAACGTTTCATAATAATAATAATAATGATAATAATATTATAAATAATAATAATAACAGAAATAATAACACCAACAACGATAATGGTACTACCTCTATAGGTACTGATAATAATAATGGTAATTCTAAAAATAGTAGTGCTAAAATAGCTCAACGACAAAAACCGCACCAGATGTCAGTGCATCTGGGGAAAGGAGTATATTAAATATTAGGAAAGGTTCTACACCATCATCTTTGGAAATTAATTCAAATGAATTATCTGCATTGGCTTTGAAAGTAGTTTCTAGAGTTATTTTTTGTAATTCTTATTATTAATGTAATTATTGAATTTGGTTAGTTATTTATCTGTTAATTGTTTTTATATTTCAGTTTTTATATAAAAATTAGAAATAATATTGAAATATAAATTGATAGAAATGATGTTGAATAGATTAGAATAAAGTAAATTTAAAAAAAAACAACCCAGCTAACTGATGAGATACAAGACTATTATGAGGAGAATCGACAGTCTGAGTTAGTTTTCAAAATAAACGTCGTCTACAGCTAGAGTTGTATAACATCATTCGAACTGTCATCCCCGGCTCGAAGCTTTTCATGTTCGGCTCCTCCTTAAATGGTGCCGGTACTAATTTTAGTGATCTAGACCTCTGTCTTGTTCTGCACGATGAAAAGGTTTAAGTTCTCTTTTAGTTCTTTTCAAGTTCACTTTTAGTTTTTTTCAGTTTCACTTTTAGTTTTGTCTGTATGTTGTTGGAGTTTAAGATTCTTGCTATCAGTGATTAGTTGTGATGATGATGATTGTGGTTACTATGATGATGATTGTGATAGTGAGTACAATGATGATGATGGTGATGATGATGGTGATGATGATCGTTAACAGATTGAAGACAATCAAACCATCATCAGCACGTTGTTCGCTGTCAGAAAAATTCTTCATAGATATAGTTTGTGGATGGTTTGAATGAATGAATAAATGAATGAACGAACGATACAACATACACTGTCACCTTATCAATTGGTGCATGGCCAGCTAACGTTCAAAATGTGATAAGTTAACCACGTATTCAAACATCTTGTAAATTAATTTTCAATTTAATCTGCATTAAAAATCAAATTTTGATTGAAGAAAATTTTACTCTGTTCTAAGTGTATGTATGTGATTAGTATATCGGTGTTTCCGAACATTTGGAAGGACATGTTGTTCGAGAAGTTCCAAGATATGGTGAATTACTCCGTTGCAGACACTTACCAGGAGAACTTAGCTAAGGTGGAACTGTACTACGAGGAATTCAACCATGAGCGCATTGAGGAGAAGCCATCATATGAAGTGAAATAAAATACCAAAAAATACATCAGAAATAATTTTTTTTTAAATATTTTCATTTTATCATTTCATTAATGCTAAAGAAACATAATTAGAGCCACATGCGGACGCGCACACACACAGACACACGCGCACACACGTACACAAACACACGCATACATATCAAAATGATGAATAACGAACTTTTATCCAAATCTCTCTAGTTACCTCAGTTCCTGTCGGACTGTGGTGGGATCTTGGGACTTTGGTTGGGAATGTCAGTCCTGACCATTTGTGAGTTTTTAGAATTTGGTATGGATTTGTTCTTCTTTGGGATTTGGGAGGGATGCAAACGAAAGAGGAAAAAAACGAAAGTGGAGGATATCAGGATTGAACAGGATGCTCCAAATGCTGCAAGCTTGAATATGGTGAACTTGAAGAAAAACCCAATGGAGACATCCAAGAAAAGAGCGTCTTTTGTTGATAGTCCATTTTATATCAACTGAATTCTGTGTCGTATTTAGCGTGCAAAATTTTAACTGAAACAAACAAGACATTTATCTGAAACCTACATTTTAATGTTAAAAGGAAATTTATTATTTTTTAGGTCTGAAAAAATATATTTCAAACTATCACCCAGTCAGAGTTTTTTACTTTATCGATATAAAAATTTTGCTCTTTAGAATTTCACAAGTTGTTCTTTTTTCTCTTAACGACAAATGTTTTTCAAGTTTGTAAAATTTATTTTTTGATAGAAATTTGTTTGTGACACATAAAAACACATGCAGATGATGAACCTTTTTTTTTATAAATCCTTGTAGTTTTTAAATCTTAAAATCGAAACAACTACCACTTTTAAAATTAAATGAACTAACTTTCAGATAAATTGTCAAAAACTAACCATAGGTTCATGAATAAAAAAACTAATTTAAATTTTCAGAATTAATGAGATTAAGAATTGTATTAATTCATAACTGTAGAAAAAGAATCAACGACAGTTACATTACAATCATACTTTGTATATGAATGTAATGCAGAAGCGTAACATTGAACTGAAACTTATCCCAGTATATTTGTATGCACCAAGTGAATGGAAAGAGAAGACAGCAGCAACAGGTGAACAGACGCTCAAGTAGTAAACCATCAAACGATCATGATCCTCATAAAATCTGATTTGTTTGTTTTGTTAAAGACGAAAGAACAACGCTCAGAATGGAAAACAAAACCTCATCAAACGTTATTCGACCGGAGTTATGTTAATAATGGAAGTGTATGGCATTTTGTGTGTGTTATATATAGTAAGAACAGAGAGTAGAGTAGATTTTTTTTCTATTTTTAAAATTAATTAAAATTTTCAAAACGCGTCAAAATATTTCGAATTATATTAGACGTTTACAAATATTCATTGACTTTATCGACGGTGATATTGTAGATATTTGTTTGAAATCAAAAACTTTATTTTTTTCTGGTCTACGACTGCCTAAGTGAAATGAAATGTTTTACTATACGGAAAGTGGAAGTTTGGAATACTATTACACATTCATCTTCTTGATATTGTACGGTGGATCCACTCCTTTGTTGAAATATTTAGACAAACATTTTGATAATTAGAAATAATCTTCAAATTTAGCAACCTCATCAACAGAAAGAAATCTGATTGATTTACATAATTTAATACAATGTTAAGCGTGCCTCAGTAATTAATAACTGCAACGATATTAATAATTATAATTAATAATAATAATATAACCCAAATTAAAATTTACGTTATAGCAGGCCAAAGCAATCTGTGGCAGATGTTTTTGTTAGTAATATATGTTAGAAATGTACCAGATGTAACATAAAATTGACAAACTTATTGGGATAATTAATTGTATTGATTTTAACAATAGCTGAAGAATCAATCCAATGGACAGCATTGAAAATTACAGCACGTTGTATTTTACCAATATGTAGCTAAATTTTAACAAAATTCAAAGTTTAGACTGCTAAAAAAAGAGAACGATTGTTACAAAAAATTTAGTTACTTTAATATCAGTAAGTTTAGAAAGTATTTACAGAGTCGATAGCAATCAACACACTGACAATACTGTTATTGTTTTAACAATCAGAATATGTTACAACGAAAATTTTCAAATATTCTTCGAATAACATTTAAACAAGTAAAGTTTAATTAATTAAACTGATCAACGTTTGTGGAAATATCAGGAATAATAAAGAAAGGATTAAATTCTTATTATAATGCTTGTAGAATATTATTATTCTAAAACATTTTTAAAATAATGAAGTTGAAACTAGTGTGAATATTGGAAGTAATCCATCCACAACGTGTAAAGTTGAAAAGTTAATTGATGCAATGCAAATAGTTTTAAAATGTTATAAGATTAATAGTTTTTTTACAATCATTTACCAAATAAAATATCAAAATATGAAAATTCTTCCAGAGAGGGAAAAAATTGTTAACAAGAAGAATAAGTGTGGTCTGATGTGTGGTGAGCCGTTGTTGTCCTGTTTGACGAACTTTAGTTGGAGTTGTTGAGAGTAGGGTTGTTGTTGGTGGTGGGAAGGAAATTGTGAGTGAGAATGATGAAGGTGATGATGACGGGGAATGAGATGATGTTGAGAGAAGTGATGATGATGGCAGTTGTGAGAGTGAGATGAGGAGCATCTGGTGAGGGGAGGATAAAATGAAGTTGCGATTGGTCTCACTTCAATGCTCTTTACGTACTCTTGCATCCACGGAGGTAGTGCTGACGACGAAGGAAATGATGACGAGGGTGAAGTAGAGGAAACCATTTTAGATGTTGATGATGATGAAGACGATGATGACGACGAAGAAGATGACGATGATGACAAAGACCCTAACCACTCCACACCAGCTGTTGACGGCTGTCCTACCAGCAAATACAAATGTTGCTGTGATGGCGACAGAGATTTCCTCACCACAAGTTTCATAGTATCAATGTATTTGGAGGAGGATAACATCACTTTTAATGTTGGGCAGCCCAAGTAAGAACCCGCAGCTGCTGCTGTTTTTGTTTCTTTTTTGAGGTTGATGTTGTTTTGAAGTTTGTTGTTGTTGTAGTTGATGTTATTTTTGTTGTAGTTGATGTTGTTATTGTTACTAGTGTTTTGATTGATGAGAAACGAGCATTCGTGGTCTAAGATGGCCTGCGAAAGCACTTTGTCATCGTTGACGCTGGCAGACATGTTGCTTATCTGCATTGATTTGTAGTCATTCAAACGAGCATTTGTTTTTTTGGCAATCAACCAAATTATTCACGTTTTTCAAAAATTATTTTTCAAAATATTTCAAATAAGTATATATCTTTGACAAACCTCAATAAAAACATTCCAAGAATGTTCTGGCAAGTTGAGCTGTTCACTAACATTCCTTTTTAAATTCACCATCCTCAAAACATCGCGGTTCACATCCACTGCATACTTTCCGACCAACTTCACGATGTGAGTGGGACGAGTGCACAACTCATCCGCATAAAAGTTTAACACAATCTCCAGTGCACCCTTCCATGCCTGCAACTTTTCCTTCCTCTTGGTGGCTGAAAATGTCATCGTCCTTTTCTGGAAAATCCCGTAGGGCCTGTTTTCGCAATCTTCACTAATCCACTTTCCGGGAATGAACTGGGAGAGAGATGGTGAGATGGAAGGAGAGAGAGTTGGAGGGCGAAATTGGTTAGCCAGGTTGATGAGGCGGCATGTTTCGCATTCTTTGTCCTGCTCGTTTTGTTGGGCGAGGATGTGTAAAAGTTAAATAATGAGTTCACGTTGAATTTTCATCCTTAACAAGTTTATTTATAATGTTGAAGTTTATTATTTAATGTTCTTTATTTAATAGTTTTCTCTCTAAACAGTTCAGAAATTGTCCTGAAACAATCAGCGCATTTCTATTAATGTTTTCTACGTCCATTCGCTTAGCTTCAATTAGTTCAATAATAACAACAACACAAATCACCCTCCACACATGGCACAGCAAACAGATTCACTTAAATGAAACCAAAAACCGATCCAAAATGAGAATTAAAGTAGGCATGTAATTGCCTCAATCAACCACCCGCGTTCATTCAAACAACTTGTCATGTCATGATGTCCGCATGTGCTAATGTAATGATGTGATGATGTGGTGATGGTGTACTGATGTGATGATATAATGATGTGATGATGTGATGATATAATGATGTGATGATGTCCTGTTGTATCGTGTGCTGAGTGTCAGATAATAAGTGGCTTACTTAAATACTGGCACATTTTCCTCATTCTACGTACCATCGCTGGTATCTAGTTAGTTGTTGAGAACGCCTGTGTTTGTGTCTTATATACTCCTAACTTTTCATTGTTGTTATTATTACTAAGCGTTCAGTGGCCAAAAACTATTTGTCTTTGGTAGTTATTTTGCAACAATTGGACGGGCAAATAAAATTGCTTGGTCGTGTTTGTGTGTTTCAAAAATTCTTTTTTGCTTCATTCATTAATGGCTAATAATGCTGCAGTTATGCAACGAGTTTGATGTCAAAGTTTTTAAACGTGACGAAACTCGATCGATATAAAAATGAATTTTAAAAAAATCAATGAAACCATTTCACGCGCAAGTCGTATATCGGGGAAAATACGGTAAGTATTACATTTAAAAAAAAATAAAAAAGGTAAATAAAAATATTTCAAAATATTATTATAGTATGAAATTTTTTTATTTCTAAGAAAATTTTGAAACCAAAAACTTTTCCAAACTCGGAAAAATTACAATGAACAGAGGAAATTAAAAAGTGATGCATGAAAATTAATGGGCCTCAAAATCAGAAAAACTATAAGTGTTCGGAATCGGAAACAAATTCTGAATGCGTTGTTTCATAAAGAATGTGTTGTGTGTGTGTGTTGCACTTGATGTTTGTTTGGCGTGTCTGTATGTGTTTGTGTGTGTATGTGTGTGTATGTGTGTGTATGTGTGTTTCTTTGTGTGTGTGTATATATGTGTGTGTGTGTGGGGGGGGGGGGGGTGCTGTGATTAGTCATTGTATGATAGACTGTAGTTATAAATTTGTCAGCATGTTAAACAGCCTGTGTATGTATGTTTATATGATGCAGTCAGTCAGTTAGTGTCACTTTGAAAGGGAATATAAACAAGAAAGTATGTATGTATGTACTTTTCAACGAAATCAATTGTCATCGTTTAGATGTTTATGATTTGTAAAATAGTTAGCAGTCAATCGAAACGAAAAGTTAAACACGGATTATGTTGTTTGTATTGAACAGGGGCTTATGTTGAAAAGTTTATAACTTAATTTAACATCATCATCGTCGTTGTCATCGTCATCGTTATTAACATCATCAACAATTAATAATAAAATTGATGGGGATGAGGATGTAAAAACATAGAGCCCAATTAGGATGATGATAAAATGAAGAAAGAAAATGAAATAAAGATAAAAAATGGGGAAAAGTTTTATGGGTTTACTGATAATGATGACGAGAACGATGATGATGATGATGGTACAGGCGATGATGATGAAAATGACGATGACGATTATGATAGGAATGATGATGATGATTTTGTAGAATCCATTTTCAATGATGTTGAAAAGAACGTCATTAAAAACGTATTGTTAAATTATAAGTATTGTTGCATTAATATGATATCACTATAATATCATAATAATATTATATATTAATCTATATATTTGTTTATATTTATTTAGAATCGCTTGTCATGATTAATATGTATATAGCTCTTTTGCCATTTAAACTATGTGAAACCTTCTCTTTTTAGTCGTAAATATTTTAGTTGAACCGATGTTTCATTTTTGGCTGGGTACTAATTTAGTTAAAGGAATTGCTTTTTTTAGGCAGCCTTTTTTACGATTCTTTTCATCATCAACGAATAGACATGTATAATACCGTAAACAGTACAAACCACGACAACTACGAAATGAAATGTTTAGCTAGTTAGTTGAGTTCACGGCTTTAACTCCGTTCACTGTTAGGATTTTAGCCTCGATTTTTAAAACAGCTATCGTATTACTGGATACAGTGACTATGATGTAGTGATTACATACAATTGTGTTCTTTCTTAGGAGATTAACATTTCCCATTGTTTGTGTTATTTATTAAATAAATCTAAAATAATGAAAAGTAATCCATTGTAACAAGCCAAACTTAAAACGGAGCTGTGCTAATCATTATATGGGGCTATAAAATTTTTATCTCAATGTGCAATTCTCATTAAGAATTATTTAACAGCCCTCTGGCTAGCGGCTATTGCTGAAATAATAACATCAATGAAGCATATTCGAGAATGATGATGGCGTTGATGAGATGACGACGATGATGATGACAAAGAAATTCAACTGAAAATGTTCAAATGTCTAAATGCTGTAATGTAAAATATGAAAGAGAACCTGATGTAAGTTATCTTATCTAATGGCCTTGTAATATTGATATATCAGAATCGGCTGCGCTGGACCGATATGCGAACGGTCATGTTTCTTGTCCAGTGTTTGGTTGGGGTGAATTTATTTGAGTAGACATTTAAGTTTAGTTAGATAGGTATGGAGATAAATTTTTGTTAGATGCTAGATTTTTGAAAACAAAAATGAATGAGTGAATGACTTTATGAATGAATGCATGAATGAATGAATGCATGAATGAATGAACGAATGAATAAATGAACGAACAAACAAAGAAACGAATGAACGAACAAACGAACAAATAAACGAATAGATGAATAAATAAATGAATTAGCAAAAAAAATATAAATAAATAAAACTATGTATTGTATATACAACACGGCCATATATTACCTTCTTCAATCCTGCTAAATAAACATTGCGTCACACAATCATTATTATTAAATGACCGTTGTGTTAATGACCATATGGAGCGATAAGTTCTTTATCTGACCACTAATTTAATTAACCAATGATAATAATTGTAATTATGTCTCGATAATCTCCAGTTGATAGAATAGATATATCGGTGAAGTTTTTTAATATATTTTAAAATTTTTAGCCTAATGAAATTTTCTTATATCTATTTGTTTTGTTTTACCATCTTAATTATTTATCGATATACAATGAATTGCATATCTCCTATTGTCGAATAATGAAACAAAGCAAGAAAAATGAGGCAAAGTATGTATGTGATGATGATAACTTGTGGTGATAATGGTGAACAAGATAATGATAGAATGATGAGATAGATTAGATTACATAATTACAACGACAATGAAGATGACAATGATGCAACTGCTGCTGATGATGATAACGATGATGGTGATGAAGATGATGGTGGTGATGACAATGATAATGATGATGGTGATGATAATGAGAGTGATGATGATGGTGGTGATGATGATGACAATGGTGATAACAATCGGCAGCAGTTATTAAATTGTCACAGATGACATTTTCGATTGTTATCAAATTAATTGGCGTAGAGGCAAAAGAAGAATGAAACGATCACTACACTAGAAACGACATAGTAGATAGAGACTACAACAATAAATATCATTACAGATTTGAAAACATGCACTCGTACACACACACATCGCACACACACCACACACACCACACATACACACACCACACACACACCACATACAAACAAACACACAGGTACGCCATGCGTATCAAAAAACATACATATATACTATAAAACAAACAAACAAACAAACATTTCAACATAAAAGATACATCAAATGACAATATTTATTTACTTCAACATAAACTGATATCTAATTGCAAGCAAACCTTTGCAGAGGCCAGTGCTTCTTGAAACGAGTTTGGTCTATGCAACTGTCTCATGCTCTTGTTCGTGTGCACGTCTCCAAACAATAAATATCTTGATGAGGCAGAACAATTGATCTCTGAGTTATATTTCAATGGCTCCATTTCGTCTGCTGAATTCATGGCGGAATACTTGTCTGCTTGTTTCTTTTGGTTGCTGTTGCCTTTATTGTCGTTGTTGTCGCGAAGCAATTTGTTCTTGGTGTTGTTGTTGATGACGTCATTGAGATTGTCGGTGTTTACTTTGTTGTTGTTGTTTACTTGTTTGATCGTTTCTTTCATCCTGGCTAGCTGCAGCTCGTGGAAGGAGATGTCTATTTCCGGAAGGCAGTCAATTATATCGATGCTGCTGGATGATGAAGACGACGATGAAACGTCATCTCTGAAATTATCTTCGTTGTAATCCTCATATTCTAAAGTTGAGGGAGGATAATTTTTTTCTCAAATGAACAAAGTGCCAGAATTATATTTCACATATGCAAAACTCTTATTTTATAAAAGTATTAAAAAGTTTTCAACAGCCTTCAAAAACCTCAGCACATCACTACTCACTCACCATCACTTCCGTAAACATTGTGGTAGATGACGTGGCTCTCGTTTGGTTTCCATGGTGACGTGGTGTCGTTGTAGCGCAGACATCTTGGGTTTCTGACGAGTTTCTTGGTTAGGTAGCTGCTGGCTTCTGAAGTGTAAGGAGTTACTACAGCATAGTCCAAGTTGTATTCAAACTCTACAGCGGTAGTTATTTGGTTTTGCAATTAATACAAACGTTAAGTTATTTCAATTAAACCACTCATAAAAGATTAAAAAATAACAATGACACAATCAAACGAACCAACCCAACGTAACAAACAAGCAAACAGACAGACAGAGAGACAAACAAACGAACAGACACTAACCAGTAGCACTGTTGATGATCCAGGAATCATGATGTTTCTTGATGATCCCTCTGGCCTGTACACAAAACCAGGGCACTGAACAGGAGGAGTCGTTGTAGTAAAACTGGGTCAGGTCCATCTTGCCACTGGAGAAGAACTGATACTTGCGCAGTAGATACTCAGGACCTGATCTCGTTTCGCAGCTGGTTATGTGGGTCAAAGTTCATTTCAGTAGAATAATTTTTCACATCACATGTAATTAGATTTCGTTATGGATGTGAAAAAGTGATCAGAAGTTTGGATGCTGACGCATATTAAGGTTTGAACAGATAAATTAATGATATAAATGATATTTTTTGATATCCATTGATACTAATTTATTTATTTAAACCGATCATAAAACGAGATGAGCAAATTTTAAAAAAATGTAAGCATAAAATATGATCATACTGAAAAATATGCTTTTTTGTTGTAGTTATTGTTGTTGAAGTAATGTTGCAACGGCAGTAAAAGTTGTAGTAGAGAGTAGAGACTTATGTTTGTTGCTGGTGGTCTCGAAGTTCAACACGTGTTATTCTCTTATCTCGCTTAGCACGCACAATCAGTTAAACCGACGAACAAAGCCAAAAATAACAGAGAGAACTATTTTTATGTACAACCACATCAATTTTAATATCTTTGTAAACACGGAATATTTAATGTCTTATTATACAAAGAAAGATATATTGTTAATATATGATCGCAGCAATTGAAACTAAATTTAGCTTAATCTGAAACTCATCATTTTGCGCAATAACTTATAAAAATTTTATAAAATAAATTGCATCAGCATATTCATAACAATTTAATTAAATTAGATTTAACATATAAATTTTTATTCACGTGTATGTGAATAAAGAGCAAGCCACAACAGAAAATATGAAAGGCACAACATCAAACCCCAAAGAGAACGATAAATGTTCCAACAAGAAAGTCTAACTACATGCTCGTTTTTAATGCTGAATTTCACGATGAAAGATTCCCTGACGATGAAGAACATCAAAGTTTTGAATAAAAAAACAACTGAGTCGTTTATAAAGTTCTAAGTAATGTGTTCGTTTCAACAACTCGTTTGTTTGTGTGTTTGTGTGTGTTTGCATGTTTGTGTGTTGTGCGTGTTTACGTGTGTGTGTGTTATACGTGTTTACGTTGTGTGTGTGTGTGTGTTGTGTGTGTGTGTGCCTACTCGATTAGTATGAACGTCAGGCAATTTGTCATTAACTAGTTCGATTAGATTGGAGTTCGGTTAATTTCTAAACAAATTAGAAGTTTATTTATTGTAACTTCACTTAGAAAATAATCAAACGATTTATCAAGCATTTATTTCGAATTTGATTTAAAAGTTTGTTTTTATTACAGCAAGTTTATAAAGTAAATTAATTTAAAGTTTATCCTTCCAATATACAAGCCTTTATAAAAATTACCCTTAACAAAAATGCAAACTAACTGAACATTCACATGATAGTAAATCAAAAAAATTTATGATTATAAATCAGTATACTCGATTTATCATAAAACATAATCTAACAACAAATAAAACACATACACCAATACACCAAACACAGAGAGAAAGAGAGAGAAAGAGAGAGAGAGAGAGAGAGAGAAAGAGAGAGAGAAGAGAAAGGGAGAGAGAGAAAGGAGAGAAACAGTAGACAGACCAAACAAAAAAATGGTTAGATTGGTGGCCGTATCGTTAGCGATGATTTATATGAGAAATTGTTGCATTGAATATCTCTGCGTTATCCTTATTTACGATTGATTCCGTTCAACTCTCATGCATTCCTAAACAAGACATCGGTTCTCCCACCATCTTCAAAATCAATGGAAAGTAAATCTTCAGAAGAAAAAAATATTTCTCAGACTAAAGTTGCTTCTAGAAAGTTCTTGTTTGCATAGTGAACAGAAAGTTCAGCAAACAATCCATTGAACGAAATGTAAACCAGGCCATTCGATATTATATATTTATGATCAAGCTGGAGTTCTAACTAGAATTCGTTGTATCGTTAAAAAAATTCAAAATAAGTTATGCATCATTATTTTTTTTACCAAATAATTAAACTCCAAAGCGACAGAGTGGCAAACACTAATATAAAATAGTGCAACATAATCCTTTTAAACAAGGAAGGAGTTGTTACATCTTCATATCAAAAGATTCACAAACCGCCAAATTAAATTGAAATTATAAAGAACTCGTTATGTCTGCTGAGTTTAAAAATATGTCTGGAGTGGTTTAACAAGATAAATTGTGATTAAGATGCTCTTCAGAAAGGCATAGGTAAGCATATATACGTGCTACTTATATATTAACATACATACACACACACATACACACACACACACATATATATATATATATATGTGTGTGTGTGTTGTGTGTGCGTGCGTGTATGTGTGTGTATGTATACCTGCTTATGAAGAGTTTTAAAAACACTTTAGTTCATTCAAATGAATTTTAAAGCGTGTATAACAAACACACACCTTTTATGTTTTATGATATTGTTACAGACGTGAAGGCAAGATAAGAATTGGTAATTAGAAATTAAAGTGAAGCGCTTGATAATTTAAATAAGAGGCGGAGCCAATGAAAACCGTATTGTAAAATGTCGATGATTGTAAAAGAAAGCGAGGTATAAATAGACCGACAACAAGAACGATAAGGAAAGAGAAAGGGAGAATAGAAAAAGAAGAGAGATACAGAGAGAGGAGTGCACGAAATAGCAACGAACGACGAGAATTACGAAGAAGTCAGAAGAAGTTTCAGGCAGTCCTATTATTGCAGAGATATTTTGTGTGCGTACTGCAAACAAATTAGCGATAACGCCCAAGGAGAAGTTAGTCACGAAGAATTCTACACGCGGTCTGCGAGTGAATTACGATAATCTTCCGAGAAGTGGATACTTAGGATTTACGGTCAAGAAACATCTGACGAGAAGAGCTTAATTATTGACGATTAGTTTTAATCCTGTGATTTAACTGTTGATTAATTATTGTTTTGTATTCCAACGATTTTAACGATCGAACGAACGAGTGATCGATTACGGCAATTGCCAGCTCTGTTTTCTTTCTAATAAAGTCATCTAAAATAAGTCTGTTTAGGAATCAAGAATCCGCGTATAAACCATACCCTACAAGTTCAAGGGGTCGGTTATAACAATATGAATGATGCATTGTCCTACAAACACATACAAAGAAACATTTTCATTTGATCTATAACGTACATTTTATTGAAATTTCACATAAATTAAACACATGCTTATATGTAGCTACACGTTTTGTTACATTGTCCAATTGAAACATTCAAATTTTTTCAGCAAATTCGCCCGATCATATTCACAGCGGCGAACAACTCAAGAGGCTGGCATTCAGACAGCCTAAATAAATTAGCAGAGTAATAAAATTTTTCTTCTTCCTTCCTCTCAAGCCATATGCCGCCCATCTTTATTCATTGTTCCACAGGATGGGATAACTTGATGCTCCATACGTTTTACAACGTGTAAACTTGGATACGCAAACATAATTACACATCCTATACAATTCTTTTCTTTTATAGCGGTACCAAATTTAAATTTTCAATCTCAGACCATGAAAGTCGGTTTAAATTTTATAGATAACATCATTTTTAATTTTTGGTATCATATCTTAAATACATGAATAACACTTTCAGTCATATGTGGTTGACAATGACCAGAGTGCAGAAGATTAATGTTTTTACCTCAATGAGCAAAGTGAGTAAATCATATCATATCTTCATAGTAATACAGTTACTGAGGATTTTATAATCACAACACATCATCACCTCATTACATCAAAACATTATCACATCGTCACATCACACGGCCTGGGTGGCATTTATGTCTTTGACTCTCAATCTTAATAATACATCTTGAGGGCTGAAGAGATCTGAATTAAAAACAACAACGCCTTATATGGCGCTTCACATTTATGAGAGACACTTGAAAGTCAGATTTATTTCATCTCTAATAAAATATTTAATTATAAGATCATCATAAAAAATTATCAGCCATTCCGATTAATAAAAATTGTTAGCATTGTAAAACCTGATCCGACCTAATCGCTATATGACACCATGTTGTGGCGCTTACATTCACGTTTCACCAGTTTTTATCAATTTTTATCGTTAATTATTAATAGGAAAGAATAAATTATTAGATAATTTTATAAATAACTCATGCACACACACACACACACCACGTATACATCATATCACACACAGACAGATACGCACACATAAAAGCACACACACACAAACGGACAGAGAGATGCGTACACATGCAAGCAGACAGACAGGCAGACAGACATAGAAACACGCACAGATACAAAAACTTCGTCACATATAAAGACTGCATGATTGATGTTCTCCCAATTTATCCTGCATTTAAACTTGGCCACTCCGATCAAATCAGGTATTTTGTTTTTACTCTGTTCCGGACGATTCGAGATATTTAGCCATTTTTGTAGGTATTTCTATAAATTCGTATAAATACAATCGTTCATATACCAAACCAAAAGCCACAAATTTTACTTTAGTTGCCTATAAACCTTGATGTGAACATTCAATTTCAGGTGTGTTTGTTCGTCAACAATTAAGAAGAGCATCGTTCAATAAATTTCTTGTACATTACCAGATCACTGCAATCATCACGAATCAACATCACAGAGCACAACATG
>NW_008705254.1:3735783-3823622 GCF_000326865.2 Helobdella robusta
ACACGTTTGCGATTATCAACAACAATTAAAAAATTGTAACAGCATCAAGGAGAGGATAACAAATGAAGTTAATTTTTAAAAATAAGGCAAAAACGGTTACAACCAAATTAGCGAAAAATGTAAATAAAATAAAATAATATAAAAATATAAAAACTAAAACACACATAAAAAAACGAAAAAATGCGTACACATCAACAATTTCTACAACAAAACAAACAAACAACAGCACCGACGACAGGCAAAATGACATAAAATGACACACACACATACACCACACACACACACACACATACATACACACACACACACATACATACACACACACACACATACATACACACACACAACGCACACACCACACACACACAACGCACACACCACACACACACACACACACGAACAAGACAAACTACAACGAACGACAAACTCACAAATGACACACACTTTATGGCAAGCAAAACAATAAAAATCTCGCTTGGTATCCCGGGCGAGATGATGAAAAGAAAGGGGAGGTGCTACTTTCGTTTATCTATTCATTCATTCCTTCATTCATTTATTCACTCATTTGTTCATCCATTCATTCGTTTATTCATTCATATTTTCTTTCATTCATTCCTTCTGTTCCATTTATTATTCATGTATCTGGTCAATTTATTCATTGGTTAGCTTATTCATTGATGCATAGCTTGTAATCCACCACAGACATACAAACATATCTTGTTATTTATTTCAGGTTTCAATCATTCCATCCAGCCAGTTAACAAGTAATCATACTTTCCTGAACTGCTGACATGAAGATGATGATATTACTTATGCATGCGCGTTCGGCTGATTGAACTGCACTCGCGCGAAACATCTAATCCATTGTTATCTTTCCTTCCAAGTCAGCCTTCATAACACAATTTAAATGATTAGCCAAATTTCTATCTTCCTTTCAGTTTATTAAAACCGGATCAGTGAAATTGTTTATAGGATAAAAAAAACACACATACATCCTATACTCACATTTGCATAATTCTGACGCACTCACACGTACACACATATATAATTGACAAAATTATACAATACTCTAACTCTAACAATATCTGATAAACACAACTTTTACGAAAGATGACGTTTTTTTTTTATTCATGTGAACATAATAATTTAATTTGCAGATGTCAGATAACGGCATCCGATTTTTAAAACATTTTAATGGAAATAGATATAGATATCAGATAGATGGATAGATTTCAGAGTAAATACAAAAGATTAAATCAATGAGAACCAAGTAAAAACGTTAGATAATCATCTGAGGTAATAAAAAAAATTCCAAGAAAAAACACATTTGTTACACGTATCTCGAGCTATCTAGTTGTAATTATTATTAGAATCCAGCGAGTCGGGACAAATCAAGATAAAATATTTAATTACGTGCATGAACGAATGAGTGCATGTTAGCGCAGATGCAATTGTATCTACTGGCAACCTTATCCTCCCTAGCATCAATCACTTTGTCACACACAAATATATACACACAAACATACACACACACAAGCATACACACACACACACACACAAACATATATATATATATATATATATATATATATATATATCTATATACACAAACATATTTAAGCACATACATACATACATATATACATACATACACACAAACACTTACCTACACTTACTTAACTAATATTCCAATCGTCACAGTTTGCTATCAAATCATTGTTACCTAGTTATGTGTTCCAAGCAGTATTGATTGAAATTTTCACTGTTGGGTCTTTCAAATTGTGACTTTAATTTTCATTTGACGCAAAATTAATTTTCTGATCATAATTGTTTAATATTATGATCCTAATCATCGCACTTATAGTCCCCGTCATCATCATCACCATCATCATCATCACCGTCATCATCATCAACATCATCATCTTCATCATTTCTACCTCCTTGTCCTCCTCCTCTTCTTCATCATCATCGTCATCACCGTGCCAAAAAACAACAGTGGACAACTATCTACCACACTTGACTGCATTGTGTGTGTGTGCGTGTGTGTGTGCGCATGTGTGTGTGTGTTTGTCAGAGTGTTCAAATTGATACATGCGTCGCTTCAATGCTTGTTAGTTTAGTGTTGTAATAATTGTTTGTAATCATCCTATCAAATTGGTTTATGCGTGTTTATTTATATCTTTAGATGCTCAATTTTTCGTTCATCCGTGCAAGCACACTCATCAAATTTGTCACACATGTGGCAACTGTATTTCCTTATGCAGTATTTGCTTAAGTCCGTGTGATTTTTGAGCAACTTGTCTGTGCATGTAATGCTTCGTATGGGATGAAGTTGTTCAAGAGATAACAGAGATTACATCTATTTAAAATAAACTTTTTAAACTTAAATAAGGAAAAAATTTCAGTAGTGGAATTTTTAAAAGCTAAGACAGTTTTTCGTATGAAACAAATATTTTTGTGCATAAAATTTTTGAAACTTTTATTTACATCAACTAAATATCTTTTTAATACAAATTCAAATCTCATACAAATTTAAACCAAGACAAACATTATAATACTTACACCAATAAATACACAAAACACAGTCGCAAAGACAAACAACCATCTAGTGAGATCCATTCATTGGCACACAAACACACGCACACACAAACACACACACACCTTCACATATACAAACAGAAGAAATTAAATATGAACACGACTGAGTATAAATAAGCGAGGCAGACACACGAAGAACCAGTGCAGTTGACGCCAAGATACATTTACTACATGTGAAGTGCCACAACGTAACAAAACATTACATAATATAACGTAACGTAACGCATGCACTAAAATGACAAAGTTTTCAAGTTCATGCACGCAATCACATTTAGGATGCGCGTACGTTTGCGTACCAACGTTACATATAAACGTCCGTATTGACTCAAGAACACTTCATGTGAGATGCGTGTTAGTGCTCTGCGTTGTCTCTTTGTTTGTACGTCTGTGTGTGTGTGTGTTTGTGTGCATGTGAGTATTTCTGGTGTATGTATTTGTGACTGGCAGCTCTATGCATGTATGTATGTGTGTTGTTAAATGATGTCGCCAATCAAGAATGTGAAAGTGAGGGGAATCAAGAGTGCGGGTGCTTTTTGTGTTTTTTGAAAGTTAATTCTTGATTGTACTAACTTTTCAAACTCAAATTTCTTGTCAAGCTGTGTTATTAATCTCTTCTACTTTACATTTTCATTTAACAAAATTATTAATAATTTAGAAAGTAGAAATTTTTCTGTTTCTAGTTTCCTACTCAACTGTTTATCAGTTCATTGGGAAAAGTGTGGTCCTTGCTAGTCTTCAATTGAAACCTTAAGAAATAAAAACAAATAAATTAATGATAGAACTAAACTAAATTGGTGGGAATAGAATTTCAAATGAGTTTTATCACCGCCTGATCACGGCCTCCCTCGTTCGTAACTTTTCATCAAAACATTCGCGTCTCCTCTTTCAAAGAGAAACTCGAGAAGTCGCAGTAAGTAAGGACAGCAAGGCAACACGGTATTTGACTTTCTGCCTCTGCACACTCACGCACATCACACAGCACCGCCGCCAATGTCCTATAAATAAATTATTGTACGCAATAGAGTTTAGTCCTCGTGCTAATCTGCGCTAGGCACTCTTGCGTGCTAATGTGTCCCTTCTACCATCTGTCCGTCTCCAATGTGTTGTGTCCGTGTGATGTTGTGCGTGTGTGTGTGTATGTGTACAAGTATTCGTGGTTGTGTCCATCTGTTTGCTGTGTTGTTTGTGTGGGTTTGTGCGCTCAATTGCAAAATGTTCTTGCGTTTGTTTCACAGGTGAATGTTTGTTTCATTAAGATGGGATTAATTTTGTTCGAGTGCTTCGAAAGTGCAGGCGTAAAACATGTTTGTTGTTTCAAGAAAGAAGTTTGTTTGTCCTGTATTTTAGTTTTGTAATTACGAGTGAATAATTTCAATTAAGCATTCGGTGCGATCTGAATATTGAAATTAGTTCAGTTATGCCAACAACCTGTATATCGAATGTTTGGCTCACAGAAACGAATCTAGTAATATACGTTTTTTCGAAGCACACGTTGTATCAATTGTTCCTTTATCAATAGTTAAACCATTTAAAATCCAATCTATATAACTATTGTATTATTTATTAACTAACCTATCATCTACCAATTCAACCGATCATCCCTCCATCTAAGCGATCAATCATCCATCCATCCATCCATCCAACCAATCATCCATCCATCCACCCACCCATCCATCCACCTTTATTTTACTCCTCAACCAAAAAGTACATGAATGAGAGTGTCATCATTGTCCCCGTACCACGTGCTATGTATGTATCTTTGGCTGGCTGAATGGTTAGATAGATGGATGGATGGTTGATTGGATGGCTAGATGGATGGACTCCTCGCGAACCATTCATTCATTGCATTTCCATTCATTCCTCATCTATTCTTCTATTCTTTGTCAATTTCTATTCTTCATCTAATCGTTTTTTTGTGGCTTCAACTCTACTCTTTCTTTCCATAGTTTGCTATTTATAGACAATTATATTTGAGCTTAAACAGACAGTTCAAAATTTTTTCTATTTTATATTTTATACAATTTAAAAAAATGAAATCAACGAATAATTTATTTATTTTGGTATATTTTTGTTTATTTAAATTTTTTTGGTTTGAGTTTATCTAGTTACTAAATTTTCAAGTTATTGAACATTTCAACATTTTTTGAACGAAACTGAGCAGGCCAATAACTTTTATCTCCATCGATCAGTTTGCAGATCTTGCTCGATAAATTTTAACAGAAGAAAGAGCAAGTTGACATGCAGACGATAAAAACATTTACTATGATCCTACAACATCTTCTCGCTAAATCGACAATAAAAAAAATTCCGTAACGTAACATAATAATGTTCAGTTTAATAGTGCTCACCCACAAAACAAAATGACATGAAGGAAAATATTAATAATTTAAAACATTTCAAAAATTCACTTGAACACACACAAACACACACATACACGCAAGCACACACAATCATATGATCAACTCGCACATCGTCACATGAAACACGTGACAGACGACAACGTCATAATGAGCACGTGACTTCTCCATTATCGTCCGTACTGTCATCATCGTCATTAATCCTTATCTTTCTAGCACAGGAACGTACTTTGGAGTCGGTGCACATACAAAATGAGAACCAATGCAAACAACTTCTTAAAAGGAATTCATCTTCAAACAAGCAATTTACTGAAAAATTGATATATCCCACGATTTCATTTTAAACTTATTTGAGATAAACATAGAGAAGTATTGAAAAAAACTTTGAAAAGTTTGTATTTGTTTGAATTAGTTTGGATAAAAACGTAAATATGTATAATAGATGTATAAATAATATAATGTATAATTCTGCACTTTTCTTCAACAAAGTTATAATTTGCCACTTAGAAACACATTTTAAAACAAAATGCTATCAATAAATGAGATTTGATGAACAACCACTCAGTTGAACAACAACAAACGATTCACATCAATACAACTGCTGCAAAAATGATAGATAAAACATTAAGAATTCTCGGAGGTAGGCATTGATGTTTGCAAACTTTGCAAATGTATGGAAACAAAGAAACATTAAAGCATTATTGTAAGTCAGGAAGATTACAACAACGCATACTCCAGATAATTTATACGCGTATGTTCAGTGTTCACACACACACACACAAACAAACACACATATACATACACCACGCACACAATCAAACAAACGCACACACGCCCAAAATTTATTAGTGGATGTCCGTTCACAAGTTGTGTCAATTAGATAGATGGATAGTAATTTTTTCCAATTTAAATTTATATCGACTTGTAAAATTTTTCATTAATTATACATGTTACACACACACACACACACACACACACACACACACACACACACACACACACACACACACACACACACACACACACACACACACACACACACACACACACACACACACACACACATATATATATATACATATATATATATATATGTGTGTGTGTGTTAATGTGCGTTAGTGCATGTGTGTTTGTTAGTGTTTTTGGGATATTTTAATAAATGTACCGGTAGATATGTATGTATGAGGGCATGTATGAGGGCATGTATGTATGTGTGTGTGTGTGTGTGCGTGTGTGTGTGTGTGCGTTTGCATGCTTGAGACACATTTTCGCGATTCAGTTCATTTGCCCACACACTTGCATCTGTAATTATTCAATACACGCAGCACGTGTGCACGCCATAAATTCAGTTCCATCGTGATATTTTCAAATTATTGCAATATTAATAATATAATATTAAAATATTATAATGCGTGATTTTGAGATGATTGAGACAATTTTTATTGGTTTTTAAAAAAGCAGACTGTAACAGATGCAGAATCTGCAAATTGATAAGTAAAATGTATTAAAATGAAAGAAATAAACTGGATAATGTTGAGTTATGAACATGCTTTCAGATATATATATATATATATATATAAATTTCACTGCAATAAAAATTTTTGATCATATTTTTTTACAAAACACAAACAAGCAAGCAAGTAGACAAAATCAAAATAATTCATTCTGAACATTTTTCTTGTTAACTAAATTATACCTAAAGCTTTGTAATTAACGTTGATTTACTAGCTTATTGAAATAGGATGACGTATTTATAAGAAGATTGACTTTGACAGAGGCAACATTAACAAACAGCGACAATGTCTTACGTCAGCAACGGCAACATTAAATCATACAACTACACGGGCTAACATAACTGATCTGACTTCGATATCGTTCTAACGAAACATTATCATATCGTCACTAACTGACCAATACCGCATGGCTACATATTCTAGTTGGTGCCCTTATGGCTAAAAGTTATTTTCTAGATATAATCAATTTTGTAGCCAGAATATGAATATTTAAATAAAGGATGAATTTTTTAGCAATAACCTATTCCCTAAAATTCCCATTCCAGAAAATTAAATTTTACCAATTTTTATTGGAATCCCATAGAAATTACGGGATTCCGGCGATTCCCGTTCCCATGCTCACCTCTAGTGTAAACATGTGTGTGTGTGTGTGTGTGTGTATGTGTGTGTGTGTGTGTGTATGTGTGTGTATGTGCATGTGTGAACATGTGTATGTATGTGCATGTGTATGCCAGAATATGTTTATTGATATATTAGACAAATACATACCGAATGATATTGCAAGCAGAGCTATTTAGTAACAGTACTTATTTGTGAAACATGAAGCCGGATATCAAGGAAGAACATGTAGTACACTATACACCACGTACAAGCAAGCATCCACTTATGTTAGATTCTAATAGCAGGGAAGTTGATGTTACGCGATACACTAACATCTGGCTGATGCTAAACAGATGAAGATAACTTAATGACGATGGCGATGATAGTATCGTTGCTCCAGGTTTGATTTTTATTATTTATAAAAATTATTCGAACAAATATTATTTCCTTGTTATATTTTTTTTTATAAATATAAATTATTATTACATGAAGACTTAATTACGACACCATATGGTAACCAAAGACCAAATCGAAGTAAATGGTTCGTGGCCACGCGATAGTTCAAAAGGGTCAAGGTGAAGGTCGAACGATATTTTGAATGAGGATATACAACTATAATAAGTAAATACAAATGTAATAAAAATATGCATTTATAATAAGAGTACACTAACATATATATGATTATGAAGAGCACAATTTTTTGGTCTGATAAAAATCGGGCGTCAGAGAGTTCGTAAATAATGGAAATATGAATGATTGGAGAAACTTTCATCTACTGTTGTAGTTTTAATGTTATTCATAAACGTTATGTGGAAGATTTTTGAGGAGTATTTTGTTTTGAGGGACCAAAATAAAAGATGTAACAATTAATAAAATATAAAAACGCATTTTAATTTGAAAAGAAAATTAAAAAAAATTGTGCGATTTATTCAGAACATGTAAATAGACAAACCAACATCAAGTTATGGCACATTTGAACTGGGAACTGAAAACATGGTGCAGTCAGATGCATTATTTACGGAATGTTTATTACATTTCTGAATTTAATAACAGTTTCAGTTACAAATGTTACAAAGAGATATCATTAATTTAAAAAAGTTTGTCGACGCATTTGTTAGACCAACGAACCACTACGTGAAGCTATTTAAATTGAGACTTACAACATTTTCATACATACTTATTATAACATACTTACACTTTTATAGAAATTATTAATAATATTATTGTCATATTTAAAGTGAAAGGTCAGAAAGATTATGTCCTACAATCAATCAAATGGTTGGTATGAAAATGAGATCAGACAGCTAATGTAAATCATTCCTTCTCTAGAGGTAAACAGGAAATCTGTTTCTGAGTTTGCTTATAAATAGCAATTTTTTTTTGAAAAGAATAGGAGAAAAAAGATGATTAATTTTCCAACGCAGAATGAAAAGAAGCCACCGACAATTTTACAAACAGAGGCGAACGAATGCTAACAACATTGTTTGCCCGTCATCTCAGACGTATCTCTTCCCCAATATTTCATCGTGTAGGAGGGAGAAAAATTTTGATTTTGATTAATTTCTGTAAGAACGTTATCACTCAATGTGGTTCCAAGCACGTATTATGTTACGCTCCGTTGTCTTTCAATCTCATTTCACTGGAAAATACCATAGTATTGGAAATGAATACAGTGTGAATTTTCATGGCAAGTATTTTTAGATTATAAAGTTGTGTTATCAACTAGAATGTGCTGAATTAAAAAGAAATATAACATGGTGTTGTCTGGTGTAAGTTTGATGTGTTTGTTATGCGTAACGTGATGAAGTGTGAACTGAAAATAACAAGTACAATAATAACTGATGACGTATGTGCTAAAATATTTACTACATTTTGCCTTTTGCGTTCTCTCTTCTTAATTTCAATTCAACTGCTGATTTTTTTGCTTTTCTAGCAATTGAGGTAACAAAAATAGGTGCACAATTTTTTCATTTACAACAATGTTTAAATTTATTTTATTTTATGTTTTAAAACTTGAAAATATTTTGTCCAGTTCTAATTTTACTGCAATCACTAAATTAAAAACACAATTAATTTTTCACGGTTACGAATAACCTTAGATTTTAATTTAATTTTTCTTTACAACAACGCTTATTATAACGCTATCACTTCATGGTGTAGAATTTAATGTATAAGTTAGAAGTTTCACTGAAATTAAAAGTTTCATTAAATTTACAGTAGTGTATTTATTATTATATGCAGGTTGTCATCAAAGGCAAAACTAATGTTGAAAAGTTTTTAGGTCACCTACAGCCGACGTCACATTGTCAAAATAAATTTTGTCTCTCAGTTATTGAAACTCTCGGCATCATCATTTGTTTGTTACTCCCTCAATCATCACCATCATCATCATCATCATAATCAATACCATCTAGATCATAAAAATCATCATCATCACCATCGTCATTTTCATCATCATCATCAGCGGAGAAGTGCCAACAAACAACATCCAATAAATCAAACGAGAAACACTCGTTGTCCTTAATAAGAATGATTTTTCGCTATGATCATACGCACACACACTTACACACACACACGCACACCCACTTACACACACACACGCACACTTTCACACAAACACACTCATTCATACATGCATACATATATACACACATGCGTACACACGCAAAACATGCAAAAAAAATGTGATAGATATTCACATGAAAGGTAGAAAAATTTTTGCACAAGTTAGCAGTACATTTCGGGGATGCAAATACATTTTGTTGTAAAATTATTTCCAATAAAAGTTCTAGAATATCCACAACATTCTGGTAAACTTTTTTAATTTATAAATGAATATATACACAGTTTCAGATGAAGGATTTATTGGTGGGTGAGTGATTTCAAAATCCTGAAATTGATGACAATATTTTTGATAATTCCTGTGGGTACTTCCACTAATCCGGTGCGGGAAGGATTTTAAAAATTCTTGAAGTGTTTTTTGCTCATTTCCGTATACGTTCTTACTGCATATTACACGGATTTCTTAGAAATGTTTTACTTTTAGCTTTCACAGTCTGGTGGGAGTGCACCCTGCACCCATCTACACACTCACACGCACACACATACACACATACACACACAATGCACACATACGCACACACACACACACACACAATGCACACATACGCACACACACCATGCACAGATCCGTGATAAACATACTGATCAATTCTCCGAACGAAAGTTGTTACATGTACAATACAAAAACATCAGCGATATATTGTATAAGAAATGATGATGAAATTTTTTGAAAAAGTAATCTATCAGTAAAAATAATGATGATATGAAAATATAAAAATCTAGTGATCAACAAAATTCAAAAAAAAAAACAGAATACCGCAGTCAGCTTAGCACTGGGGCATCTGCATAACGACGGTTTACAAAATTTATAATATTGCGTTAACAAGCAAAGACATTAATCTTTTATAATAGGCCTTAATTTTCGAATGCAGGCAGACAGACTGATTTCGATCAATTCGACCGTGCCTATTCATACATTTAATTGTTTCGTATTATCTCGTTTCACATTATGCTGCTCCGCTGATGTCTGCTGTTTTGATACATTAGCGTGGCAAATTTTTAATCGAGGACGTATTGAGTTGCTTGTGTAAACTTACACGCTTACGTTGATGTGCAGTTTGTGTGCGTGTGTGTATTTGTGTGTGTGCGTGTGTGTGTGTGTGTTTTTTTCAAATAAATAAAATAACACATCAACACATCAACTTTAACATATAAAATATAAACAACACTTTATCGATTCAAGATATACATGAACAACACATGAGACTTTAATTTATTTAACGACACTTACTGCGTTGACGTCCACAATCCATCAATGACCACCGGAAATACGGACCTCGTTCTGACGTCACAATCATTTGAGTTGTCTTCCGCATCGTTGTTGTGGTTGTTGTAGTTGCCGTTGTTGTTATAGCTGTTTGTTACTTTGGTTCTTCCTGCATTTTAATTATATTTTAAAACAATCTTGGTGGCATTTGATTCAACAGAATTATTGTTATAAAATGTTGTAAAAAAAACATGTTAATAACATTCAATACTCGGTGCATTTTTTATGATAAATTATTTTGAGTGGCTTGTTTTCAAGTGAGCCACACTCTGGATGAACCACACTCTGGATGAACCACACTCTGGATGAACCAAACTCAATTTTTCTAAAACACATTAAGTACACTCATTTCAGGTTAGTATTTTTTTGCCTCGTATAACAAATACAATACACTACACATACAATATACCTAATTCACTTCATCGTACCTCTCAGAAACTTATTTAACAAAAAATACGAATTAAACCTAGATTTTGATAACCGCAAACTCCATAAAAGCGATATATGTGCCATAAAACAGAAATAACAGGAATAGAAATTAACGTAAACCTAAATGAACTACCTCAAAACGTGAACGATAAAAGTGATCACTTCACACAGGAGTGAACGAATGAACTTGCACCGAACCAAAGATTTGCATGGAAAGTTTTACAAACTGTTTATTGTTCACTCTTCGGTCTCATTCTTCTAGTTTTATTTTTATGGTTGTTGTGTTTTATTGCTATAATTATTATTATTATTATAGTTAATGTGTAATATTATGTTGTTACTTAACTTGAAATAAATTCTTTCGCAAATTTCAATCTAGATTTAATGAGAATAATTAAATCAGTTAACATTTTAAAGAATATTAATCGTTTGTTAATTTAATTAATTTTGGTTCAAATATTTGTGCTTTACCGGAACGAAAAATGAACAACCAGCCATGCATCAAACTCACTCAGACATAATAAATTAACAGTTAGTAAAGGTTTCATCGAATAATTTGCTGGAGGTATAAAAAATGTTGAGATGAAACACATCTTCCTTGCCATAAATTACATCAATTTGTGACTTCTCCGCCATTTTTAATCTTCATAAAACGCTCAAACAAAATCAGCTTGTTCTTATAAAAAGACGTGAATGCATTTTTTTAATTAATCCATTCTAAATGTATAGATACTATGCTATCATACATTTACCCAGTCGTGTTTATCTACAGCGGATGTGTATCAAGTTACTAAGTGATCAACATAACTTATCAGCAATATTGATGTCTGTCTGTACAACAAAAGTGATTTAAGTAGTTACTACCTACATTATTTCAAATTTCAATTATAAACTAATGATACCGTTTTTTAGTTATCTGAAATATAAAATTTACTCCACTATGATAATTTTCTCATTTGTATTCAAAATAGATTGTAATACCTATAATTAAAATTTCGCAATAAGTGGGACAAGTTCAGAAATTTTCACAAATAATTCTTTCAGTTAAATTATTTTTTTATATTAAAATAAGGAAAATAATAGTAGTGATAATGTAGACGCCGATGGAAATGGCTTGGTGACAGTGATTAACACGGACTGCAGCATTGAAAGTGATTATTTTATGATTATTTTATTTAGGACAGCATAGATTGTCATTGCAAATTGATAGCAAGATACTAGGAATAATTAATTCTTCATTGAAAGAGTTGATTTTGATAATAAAACGGACATTATAGTCTAAAACTCTTCAAAGATTTGATACAATCCCACCGCGTATTAACAAAAATTCATATTTTTCACGTGTTATACGTACAATATTTGTATTCAAACACTTTTTTTTATATAGAATATATTTAAAATTAATTTTTTTAAACAAAAATTCTATACATTTTCACTATTTTTATTTAAAAACATTTATATATATGTGAAACATTTACAATTATTTTTATTGAGAAATAACATTCTATTCAAAACTGTGTAAATTAAGTGCTTCGTCTGAAGATCACTCAGTAGCCCACTCAAGAATAATCGAAGAAGACCTTTCATTGTTCACTTCACCTAGCCAGTCATCAAGCAATCAATGTTTCAATGTTCTAATGGGTGAACATAAACATGGACGTGAACATGAACAATTGAACACTTTGTACTGAGGTAATAGGTGTTCGATTGTTTATAACTACACCTAATTACTTCACTTTAATGTTTCATATTGATGGATTGAATGAAGGTGTAATTAGTTTGGTTGCAATGGAATTTGAGTTCGTCATCATCTTCTTCATCATTATTGTCGTCATCGTCATCCTCGTCATCGTCATCAACAACATCATCATTATCTTTATCCTTGTCGTCATCGTCACTCGCGATGTTACAAAATCTTGTCACAAAATAAACATAGCCAGTGCGATAAACTTTGCAAGTGTAATTATTTTAAAAATATCCAATTCACTAAATTACAATTCTAACCTTTTTACCAATCGTTATCTAAATTTATATAAACATTTTTTTCAAGAAATAACTTTATTCGGTATAAACTCTAGAAATAATATTAGCATTGAATAAATAACTAATTAAACACAAGTGAAATATAAGTTTATGAAAGTTAAAAGAAATAGACTAACTTTGTGGGATATCAACACCATGAACAAGCAGAGAACACATGGAAAAAGCCATTGTAAGAATGAAATATAAGCGAAGCATGTTGATGAGGTTTAATTGAATCATTTGTTTTAATAATAATAATTCGTTATATCATATTAGTATCATGTGATTTATTGATAGTGTATCATATCATATCAATATCATGTTTTTATCGATACAGTATTATATCATTTGTGTTATTGTTAAGGTATTAATTATCATATATGATAACCGTTGGCATATATTGGTATCTTAGATATCTTTGTATACCTTTGATATCTGGTGCCCTATAATTAAACTTTTGTGATTAAATTTGAGGTGTTTAATAAAATTCAAAGTGATTGTTGTATGTTAGTTATTTGACATAGGCAGAATATAAAAACTGAATGTATGTTGTTGTTGTTTGACAAGCCGTATTTAACTTTACACGTTATATCCAAGAAAATGCTTCAACAATGATTCGAAATTAAAATAAAACCGGGTAGAAATTTGAAATACATTTGAAAATGTGTTACAGAATATAGTCGAGAATTAATTAAACAAATAATTTTTTATTAATTTATAACAAAAGTAGAAATTAATTTCACTTTGCAATTAAAAAATTCTTAAAACAATCTACAACCAACTATCAATAGCAATAGAATACTCAACAGAAAGATTGCGAATAAGCGGAAAGTCAGCGGGCCACTATGCAAAGACTACTGAAACATTCGCATGCTATTTATCGGAGAGATATCTATGTGCAATGTACATGTAATACAATGTATATAACACGACACACACACATGCACATATACACACACGCACGCACGCATACACACGCACAGACATACATTAATATGCTTTGATTTGATTCTAGATGCAAGATGTGTGTCTGTGTGTATGGTGTGTGTGTGTGTGTGTGGTGTGTGTGTCTGTGTG
Organism: Helobdella robusta; assembly: GCF_000326865.2. Taxonomy (NCBI): domain Eukaryota; kingdom Metazoa; phylum Annelida; class Clitellata; order Rhynchobdellida; family Glossiphoniidae; genus Helobdella; species Helobdella robusta. The sequence goes on from NW_008705254.1 coordinate 3,750,270, forward strand.
TGTCTGTGTGTGTGTGTGTGTGTGTTAGGTCATTTTAGAATTTTTTCTAAATCACATAAATTTATAATGAAAAATTCATCATACTCTTTTTCAACGGACATGAATTAAAGAAATATTAATTAGAAATAAAAGTTATATCATTATTGGATTACATTCATCTGATGAACTGTGAACTGTTGCGAACAAAATGATGTTGAAATGACTTTCCAAATGCAAGGTGATAGGATTATTAAATTGAGAAATCATTTAAATTGTTTGAAAATATTCATAACTCAGTAAATACTAGATTGTGTAGTATGCAGTATAGCATACTAAAAAATAACAGCACAACTGTTCATTTGAAATTTATTTAATTTTCGATTGAAAAGAGCCAGTATCTAACTAAATAGTTGAATACTGTAATACTACAAAATAGTTAAATACACTTGTTTGTCTGTTTGTTTGTCTGTTTGTTTGTCTGTTTGTTTGTCTGTTTGTCTGTTTGTTTGTTTGATGTTTGTTTGTTTGTTTGTCTGTTTGTTTGTCTTCTGCTTTATCATACAAACAAACGTTGAACATGAAAGTCAGGTTTGTTTCTAACAATTGTTACATGCTCGTAATGTTAATGTGATTAAAATGTCATTAAGTATCTCAAGCCAGTTTTAATGATGGTTACGGCTTGTAGACCGATTCTATGCTTTTGATGAATCAATTTAAATTAGTTTATTGTTTAGGCTTTGTTTTTGGCTTCAATCTTATAATTGCTTTTTTAAATAAATATTTGATTCATATTCTGTAGTTAAGCCTGTTTTACTTTGTTTCTAACATTCATTTGATATTTGATATTTTTACAAACTTGTTGAATTTTTTGACAAAACACGTACCAGTGACGTAAATAAAGTTCGTGAGGCACAGTGAACTCAATCCCATTTTCCAAAGAAATTTTTTAACGTTTGTTGTCCCCACATGAAAATTTTTTAAATTTAATTTTTGATTCGTACTCTTCAGTTGATAAGTTTCACTTCTTGTTTTTTTGACGAAATAAAATTTCACATAAATGAAATGTTAACTGACAGACAAAATAAGTTGAAGGTCAAAGATTACACTTTTCCAAAATGCGGAAGAATAAATAAAAACACATGATTATGTGCTAAAGAACACATAGCACACAACGCTTGTGTTAAGCGAAGATCCTTCCGTCACATTCGAACCAGGTTACTGCAAAACTGGACCCGGCGATCTTAACCTCTAAGCCAACAAGCCGCATCTACAAACAAATAAGTAAAATACAAACGATAATTTATTAAACGGAGTTAAACTTTCATAGGAACATTTAATTGGAGAATGAAAGCAACATGTTTAATTAAGAAACGCACTATTTAAACAGTTACAAATTTACGGAATCAGACTTCATTTTAAAAAAATATTCAAATAACTTACTCAAAATTAAACAGTGTTAACATAAAAAGTAGCAAATGGCCAGCTTCCACGAAAAACTTTTGTAAACAGTGAATTGCCAAACTGCGATGGTAAGCACGCAATTTTGACAAACTCATTCAGTTTTCAAACATTCAAAAATTTGAGCAATTTTAACGAGGAAGTGTCAGCCATAATTAACATGGCTTTTTGGCATTTTGTTGCATGTCTACATCTTTGAATATTTAAATTTAAAAACTTTGTAATTAACATTAAACGCCAATTATAAACTCTTGACAAATACGATTCTATGTATTTTCATACAAATAAAAAAAACTGATGTAATAAATAGTTTAATGTAAGGGTGGGCAAACTTTTTGTCGCATTGAGAACTATTTTACCTTTTGAGGGCCGCATATGGGCTTAAATAGCAAATTTTTTCTAATCGGTGAAAACTTTTTTTTAGATTTGTGCCGTAGTTTGCCCACCCCTAGCTTAATGAATCAATTTTTGCCCACTTGAAATATTTTATTCAAAATCTTTTCATCAAAGATTATTGAAATCTAATTATAACATATCATTTGAAGACAGTGTGACTCTTAAACAGTGCCTCGAAAAGACTATAATGTTTGAAATAAGTTATTTTAAAAATTATATTAAATGCATAGAAAATATTTGAGAAGAAAGAAAACATTGAATCGTCCACTTAGCTATATTTAAACACTAGATTCAGAAATTTTAGTGAATAAAAATATAGATTACTCGCTAGGTTCAACATTGTTCTTAAATTCTCTAAATAACAATTGAACAGTTGTACATTTTTTTATTTTTCAATTTTTTGAATGATGAGTGTTTTCATGAATTTTTGGCAGCGGCAACAAGTGGCTCATTAATGGACGCCGAGCAATCGCGTCCTGGAAGGATCATCGAGAGATTATTGACCGACTTGTCCTCCTCTTTAATTCTTAATAAATTTATTTCCTCTTCTACGAAAGGTGATTGATAATTGATGAGTTGAGAGAGAATGAAGCATTGCTGTTCGATGTCGTTGTTAGAGTTTTCATAATAACGAGGTGGTGGTGAGTTTCGGTTGTGGTGTCGATGTCTGATTTCTTGATCCGTCTTCTCCGTGTTTGATCCATCTTGCTCCGTGTTTGCGGGTGGGTGAGCTGTTTGAGATTGAGGCACGCCCGGTTTGTCTTTCAAGTTGATCGCATTAGTTGTTGACGTCATAATGTTATCATGTATGTTGAAGCCGGTGTCTCTGACAACGTTTTTGTTAATGTATGGTTTTGGATTGTTTTTTGTGTATTCATTGTAGAATTTGTTGTTTTCATTAATGACGGTGGAGTTGTTGAAAGCAGAAGAGTTGAGCTGTTTGTAGCTGGAGGCCTTCGAGCATGGTCTAACGGTAAATGATAGAGGAAGAGGAGCTGCTGTTTGATATTCGCAGTCTGAATGAAATTAGTAGATATTCTTCATTACATTTGAAATACATTGCACTGTAAGTAAATTGATGGTTCACAATTTGAAAAAATGGTTACTGACTTAACATCATTTTATTAAATGAAAAAGTTAATAAAAAACTAAATACAGGTGTAAAGTGAAATAAGATGGTTATAGTAACAGTATATTACGTGCGTCTTAATTAGAAAATATTAATTCTTCTGAAAAATATTGCACTGATTAAATTACAAACAGATAAAATCACGCGAGAAGAATTATCTTAAGCAATGATTGAAATGAGAAACAAGCGACCGACCTACCGTGTTTGCCACCCGCCGCATCCTGACCATCATCCGTCCGGCATCTTCTCGTCTTGTCAGCTGCCAGCAGTCGTCGGTTGCCAATTGAGCGTACGCAGAAGATGATGACGCTGATGATTAATATGACGACGACGACGACGACGATTGCACTGATGATGATTATGAGTAAGTTTTTGTAGGTGACAACTGAGTGGCCATCTTGGTCATCGTCGTTCAGAGCCAGGTGGGAAATGTTATACCTGAAGGTGAGGGTCATTCAATTCAACACTAACTTCATTTCTTAATCCTATAATTTTGCATAATATTCTAACAACAAATATCGTTCTTCTAAATGATTTTATCACAGTTTCGCTCTCATACACGCTCAAAAATATTAACAATCAAGCAATATTTTAAACTGAAAAATGTTTGCGACTTTGGGAAAAGTTATAAATTCGTTCGAAGCATTTTGAATAAAATATATGTTTTAAGTTAGCAAGTTGGAGTTAATTTTTTAGAGTAAAATTATGTCAACTGTGAAATATGTTACATCCGTCTGAATTAGTTGTCATCATTTAATAATTGTTATCTTGTTATATTTGTTATCTTCGCTATTTGCCATCGATTGTAAACCATAGAATCTTTTCATGCCATAGAATAGAGGATTGTGAGAATCTACTATTGAAGCTGTGTAAGGTGTGGCGAATAGAGAGGTTTCTAGCGAGGTTTGATGCGATGTTGTAAATGTGATTTATGAAGTTATTTGGATTAGTTAAGTGTTTCTATTACTGTTGGTATTCAAATAAACGTTGAACCAGGTTTGCGTTTAAAACTGTTGTGTTCACCAATCGAAAATATTGAACCTACAGAATTACGAACATTTGACGATCGTAGGAAGCTACAACACTGGTGTTGAAAATAAAGATCTTTGAAGTTATGAAATTGTTGTCGGTAGTTACAAGCGTTAAAGTGTTACTTGAATGATAAAATGATATCATGATTGAAATGATACAAAAGGAAAGAAATTAATCATTGATGTTGGGGTTATGCTATTAAAATATTCGCAAATTATTTTTTTAACTTTTTAAATATTTATTTGAAAAGTAATGAAGACGTCATCTCATTTTAGAAACAATATTTATTTATGTTTTTTATGCTGAGATTTTTCCACGTGCTTCCACACACACACGCACACACACGCACACACACACACACACACGCACACGCACACACACACACACACACACATACACACGCACACACACACACGCACACACACACACACCACACACACACAAGCACATACAAACACACAAAGACAGACCCACCCACACACATACACACACATACGCACACACACAAACACACACACGCAGGCACACACGCAAACAGGCTCGTGTCCTTCCAGCACGGGAAGGGTTGAAGCACACAGCAGCTGTCGCTTTCCATCATCAACACGGCGGAAGTTGTCTTGTCACGTGATACAAAATCTACTCCCACGGCAATTGCACGCAATGGAAATGATTATGATTCTTACCGCGATGACGTAGATGATGACGTAGATAAAGACGTTGTTGTTGTTGATGATGATATTATAATAACGATGATGGTGATGTTATATGTTCGTGAATGTTGAATCTGTTCGTTGCTGATTCAAAAAGGCGCAATCACATGATAGAAACTGCGTTTAGCCAGATAAAAAAAATTAACGTTCTACAATTTCAGCATCGCTTTTGTTATTGTTAACTCCAAACGTCTTACTTAGTGAAGCTATTGTCTAAATGATCACCAACATTATAATGTCATCCTAACATTAAGTGACATCATCATTAGCGTCGTTAAGTCGTAACATCGTCATCATGGTCACACATCACAACGTCATCGTCATCAATAGCACTCATATCATCATCGTCATCATCATTAACGTAACGAAATCGTCTCTACAATCATCGCTAACACCATCATCCATTAACTCAGCATCATAATCATTATCACCTTCACCATCTCATGCTGCTTCATCATCATTATCACCATTTTTATTTTGTGGTCCTATGCTCAGGTTTATAGGAAATTTTGTATAAATTTTTATGATGTTAGTTTTCATCAAGTCATTCATTATACTTTTATTTTTATACAATCATATCTTTAAATATCAATTTACACTTCATGTATCTTTAATCATTATATCATTGCATCGTTATATCATTTATACATCATTATATCGTTGTATCATTAGTCGCTATATCATATATCATTATATTTTAAAGATTTGATTTAGTTGTAAATCTAGTTTCAAGATGTAGCTGTGTGTGTGTTTGTGATCAAGTCGATTAGAAATTGTATGTGCTGTGTATGTTCTTATGTGGTGTTGAGAAGAAAATAGAGATCTCTCTTCTGTGAGGAGAATGCTGCCGTACTGATAAAACATATCCGAAGTTGATTGATGATGAGTGTGATATTGAAGTGAGTGGGGTCGTGGTTAATGATCGTCACTGTGGTGATGGCGAGGATGATGAGGACAACGAAGATGATTGTCATTTTGTGGTATCATCATCAGCGTTTTTTCATCTTTGCAGTTGTTGTTACGTAGGCAAGATAAATTTCAAGACTACTTCCAATTTTACCTTTTTCTCTCTCATATTTGAATTTTCATCATCGTCGTCGTCGTGATCATCATTTTAATTTTAATAGTCACCATAAATTTTTTATCTGCTATTATTTTTCTAGAAGTATTGCCATCGTCATCATCATCATTAACATCCTCATTATCCTCATCACCCTTCTTACTCACATTATCATTAACCAACTTTTTACATATGATAATTAAGACAATCATTAATCATTATATTTTATTTTATTCCCGAATGAAACAGTTTTTTGTAAAAAAAAAAATTTCATTGTATGTTTTGTTTCCACTACATTAAATATATTTTCAGAGCCATAAAATTTTTACAGCTACTTCTTATTGTGATTATATCAATTCCTTAATGATACGGACATCATCCTTATTAAATTATCATCACCACAATGAGTAAGATGATTATTTTTTATCGTTTCTCTCCATCATTTTTCATCTCAATCGCTTCTGCTTCATCATCAACAGTCTTATCATACCGCTGGCAAAAATGAAATCATGTGATTCGTTGAATTTGAGTTTTGGAGCCAGTTTCGTTAAAAAATTATGCTGATAAAAATGATAGAAGAGAGTAGTTTCAATAGTTAGATTCTAACTGAAACATTTAATGATGAAATTATGAAGATAATCACGTCATCACATCCAATAGTCACAACCTAGGCCTAATACTACATTAATAATTATAATAACAATTATAATTATATTAATTATAATTAAAAGATGAATGGCGGAAATATGGATATCGCATCCTGAAATGACTCACGTGTTCATTTTTTGTTATTTCAAAATGGCGCCTGTTTGACCGGTTGACCGGAAGTTGCAGAATAGGAAAGGGAAGTAAACGTCTGCATTGAAAGCATCAGTGAATGCGTATGTGCTCAGTCACAATGCAGTGAGTGATTTATTAATAACTGTCAAAAGGTTTGTGTGTTATTAATATAGATGAATACAATTTTTTTTTGTTTGAATGCTTTTTTCTTAATTTTTTAATTTGACATATGGTGAATGAACATAATTTGGAAGTGTTTAATGAGAATATTATTAAATAATTGTGAAACTATAAAATTATGATGTTTTTACATTTTAAGTTTTAATTTTTTTTAAAGTTATGTTGTTTTGTCAAAGTGAATTGAGATTTTAAAGAAAGATTTGGCTTAGTATTCTAGACGAAACCGATGTCTTTATCGCAATCAATCTGTCATCAATCTCACTGGCAATCGCAAACATTGCGTGACGAAACTAACAATAGATACACGTAGGCTTACTCGAATACTTAAAAAATGATCCAACTTTTGCGAAAAAAATTAAAATTCAATCAATTTATTCAAACATTTGTAAAGTTTAGTAAAAGCAAAAATGTTCTCCGTGCAGTTATCCATTTATCTAAGGGGTGGGCAAACTTTTTGGCGTGAAGGCCACTTTGAGAACTATTTGACCTTTGAAGAGCCGCATATGTAATTAAACAGCCAAATCCGGGGGAAAATTTTTTTTAAATTTGTGGCTCCTTTTTTGGTCATAGTGTCTGACTGACGACCTTTTTTGGCAAAAGTAGCTTCGAGGGCCTCATGCGGTCCGTGAGCCGTAGTTTGCCCACCCATGATTTATCTGATAAATTTAGGTCTTACAGAATTTTGTTAGTTAAATTAAATTAAACTTTAATTTTAACTCAAATCAATTCTATTTTCGGTTTATATTTTTACAATAACTATTTAAATTTTACTTTCATTTATTGACCATTCATTAACAAGAAACAAACGAACCATTTGCTTGATTGTGGTGAAAAAAATCTATTGAGTTTGTGAAATGAACGTTTGGTGTAAAACAAATGAAGCATTAAAAAATATTTCAATTAAATTCGTTATAAATAACATTCTACACCTTGTTGTTAGCGTCTAGAAATATAAGGATTGTGTGTATTACAACGACGAGAATATTTTGTAACCAGATTTTGTAATAATTACCTTGTAAATGTTTAGAAATTTTCTTTATTGAGAGACAATAAAGATCGTTCAACGGATAAATGACACAGGACAATGAATGCTAATTGAAGGAACGACATGAATTCGAAATGCCGTCTTTTGGTTATTTTGTTTTGATGTTGTCTTGCTGTTGTTGATTTGATGCTGTCTTGTTGTTTTGCCATATAAGATGTTTTGTTGTCTATGACGTTTTAATGGAAAGCTAGATGTTTCAATTATTTCATGTCAACGACTTTGTTACTTCTTCGTTCAATTATTTTATTTCAATTATTTTTTTTTTAAATTTTTCAAATTTAATTTGTCACGAAATTTTCTGAATTTTTAAGTTGATTTCTAAATCTTTGTTAATCATAAACAAAATGTTATTTCTAAATTTCTGACAGTATTTGGAGGAATGTTTATTTGAAAATTTTCTATATAAAAAGTCGTACAATTTTGTCGACCTTTTGATTGAGCGTCGCAAATCAAATCTGATGGCCAGAACGTGGAATAAAATTTTTTTTCTTTATTTCTTGCTCATTTCATTCGTTTCTAGAGAAAACATTCTGACAGAAATTGCAGTTTTTGTGAAACAAAAATGAATATTTCTTAAAAAAATCTTAAATTGCAAACGTTTGTCGGTAATATTTTTAATTTTTGACATTTTAAAAAATTTTCCAAGTACAAAGTCACATCAAAAGAAATGCAAAAAGCGTCAAATTGGAAACAGTTAAAAAACACAAGAACAAAACGCACCCGTTTAAATTTTTATCGATGACATCATCGCTTCCTTGACAACGAAAGTGATTCCAATCTTGGTGGTAGCGACAGCAAAGTGTTGTCGTGTCGTCGTTCTTCTCAAGTGTTGAACGTTTTGAATGGTTTAGATAAGGTTGTTGTTGTTGGTTGTGTTTTTGTTGTTGTTGCTGCTGATGTTGTTGTTTTTGGATAAATTGCTGGCTGCTGTGCGGTTGGCTATTGTGATTAGTTTCAATCTGAAGTAGCGGTTCATAATATTTTTGACGATTTTCACGCTCTAAAAATAATGACGTGTGCCGTTTACGAGTCGGGCTGCGTTTTTTGAACAAAATTTGTTGTTGTTGTTGCTGCTGTTGTTGCTGTTGTTGTATTTTATGGTGTTGGCGAAGTTGCTGGTAGAATTGTTTGAGCTGGAGAGAGCAGCAGCAGAAATCAACGGTGGGTAGATAATTGCTGACGACGCACAAGTGACTGAACTCCATGTAGGGCTTGTGCCTACATTCGCCCCAGTTACTGTTCGTGAAGGGATCTTTCGTGGGGAATATGTGAAATATTGAATTGGGTTTTGTTAAAATTTTGCAGAAATTCAATATTATAGATGTTTGTTACTAGCCATTGTCACTATTTTATAACAAACAATATTAATTATATTAATTATGTCTAGCAATAATTGTTTATGAATAAAATTGACTTTTATTTTAAATATTTCACTAAAATCTATAATCAATTTTTATTAAAACAAACGATTTTATTCTCTGAAAACACACCGATATTTGTATAATTAGCATAAATTATATGATTAGCATATATTATGTTAATCACCTGGATCTCTGCACACTTCCAACTGCTCCTCGTTGCACGATGCCTCTGTTTAATATTAATATTTCAAAATTAATTTATGATTGTATAACAAATTTTCGATTAGAATAAACATTTCTATAATTTTTCAGAGTATTTCCTATACTTTTTATTCAAATTATTGCAATTAACTTTTCTTGATTAATTGATAATGTTGATTTAAACAATTTTTAACAGGTTGTAAAAATTTCATGAAGTTCAGCTAAAGATTTACATAAGCGTGTTAAGTAAATCTGCAAGCACGATTATTGATTGCAAGAAATCAACCATCACTAAATTAATTCCAAAAGAAATTTTTTGATTCATAACTTTAACATTAAAAACTTTATTGTACTAAGTTGTTAAGACAAACCCGATGGGAAAGCCATAATAAAAACCTGCAAATTAAGTAATTAAACCATAAAAGGTAGATCACATATATCTCTTGCACCTAACTTCATTCTTTTAGGTATAGATAGAGTTACATAAGCCATAAAATTTTAATAACGGATCGTTAGGAGTGATCCGTCAGATTAAATATTAATTAGTCACATGCATGTTCCAACTTAATGTTCTATCAATTAGATTCACGAATCTGGTGATAAAAATTTATAACTTGAAGCATTATTTTATGAGAAGTGTTGTCTTCACAAATTGTGGAATGTTATTTAAAGAAAAATGTTCAAGAAGTGTTTGTCAAATTGGTGTTTTCATTTTAAAATTCTCAAGATAAAAAAATTATATAACAAGCTCTTCAACATTCAAAATTTAATAACTCAAAAGCGAGTTACTACTTTGCTAAATCCTTTATCACAGACATGGATAGCACATGACAACTTTGGTGGCAACGGTCATAAAATTTAAGAAAATAAATTCTTAAACAACTATTGAGAAAGGTAAAAATTTTGAAAAAAAAATGTTTACAGTATTATTATTTAATCTTATTCTGTTAAATATTATATTATGAAAATATAATTCTGCCAAATTTCAAAGTTTTATCAAATTTTCGTAAATATTATGGAAATCGAAACGAAAGAAGAATGGAGAAACTGGAAACATCATAATTAACTCCACCAAGAAAGAACGACATTAACAGAGAAATAAAAACATGCATGTAACTCCAAGGACAACAGTAAAAATACTAACAACAACAACAACAGTTACATACTACGACAATATCATCTAAAAAGTGTTGTTGTAATAAAATGGATGGAACGACAATGGCGTAACATGAAATGTGTTTCAAAGTAATTGAATTGTTCACGTCGTTCAAACATTAGTAGTCTTCCTAAGTTTTTGTCGCTGCCATGTTGTTTCTGCTTGTTAATTACCATGTATGTATGTGTGTTTATTATGTATGTTACGTTTGTGTGGTCGTGTGTGCGTGTGCGCGTGTGTGTTCGCATAAAAACATCGGCTCATAATTTAATTAATTTTAAAATATATTTTTTTTTATTTTGTTTACTGTGTTTTGTTTTATTCCTGGAAAATAAGTTTCTTTGTAATACTAATTTTTGGATTTGATAGCTTTTTAACGGGTTATCCAAAAATCATATGAGTGGGAATATGTACGTACAGACGCTATCTACCTTGTTCTACTTTGTGAAGTTTCTTGGTTTGACTTGGTTATGAAAATAGCAATATGTTCCGTATGCTACGTTCAACTTAAAACTAATTCAAAAACCGATTTCAATAATTTTTAAATTAAGAATTTCAATTTTAGATGAAAGACGAGAATAAAATCGCCGACGATGCCTATGACGCTGGCGATGATGCCAACGATTGTGATGAGGTAATAACGAAACAATAATGAGATGACGATAGCGATGTTAGTGGTGACGATTAACTGGTGACAAAGATGGTGTGATGATGAAGATGACGAAATATCATTGACGGGCTATTTTGTGACGTTGCAAATGATGCCCATTCAAGCATATAAATATGCAGAAACATCTATGATGGCAACCACACGACGACAACTGTAATGATGATTTCGTTTTTGCGTCGCCAGTTTGGAAGATGATGATGTCAGTGATGATATAAAGAGTTAGGATAGTAAGAATGATGTTTGTGTTGTGATGATGTTGCTGATGACGTGGACAACGGTAACGTAAGTGTGTGTGTTTGTGTGTGTGTGTATGTGTGTGTGTGTGTGTGTGTGTGTGTGTGTGTGTGTGTGTGTGTGGTAGGTGATTAAAATGATGACAACCTTGAAAATAAACAGCAGGACAAATATAATCCAGAATGGTGTTATAATGAGGGAGATAACAATGTTAACTATGATACCTGGTGACATAGATAGAGATGACGTAGATGATGAACTTTCGTAGTGTCATGAAAGAGTTATTATTTATTCGTGTAGTTGCACTTAAAATACGCATAATTTACATACCTATCTATCGTCCGAGGCACAATACAAAGCATTTTCTTCAATAAATTAGGCTACTTACCAAAAATTTTATTTATTTATTATTGCATACGTCAGTCAGTTAGCATGTTTCAATGTTAGCAAAAAAAAAAAATAATTTTTTATGATTTTATCAAAAAGAAATTCTTAAAAAATTAAAACTGAGAGAAATCAAAAAAATTTTAAATTCTATTTTATGCGAGGCATATGTTGGGTAAAAATTTTTTCGCATGAATTTAACTATGGTGTTTTATATGGTGAATTTACTTTGTTTTACGTGTTTTCAAGACTATAGTACTCATACAAGAAGATTAATTTTAAAATCTTTTGAAGTTCGTTACAATATGACGCCAAAAGTTTTATTGTGGAGACATCTGGGCATCATTTTGTGGTCCTGTATAACATTATATTCATGAAGCTGATCAATATAGCTTTTTGTATTCACTGAAGTTTTAATACTCTATCTTCATTATTCTTGACGTAGGATAATTTTCTAAATTAATTTTAAAATTCTTTGAAAACCCATTTAGGCGCCATTATATCAAATTAAAAATGTTACTATTGAGGAAGAAGACATGCAGACTTTAGCTGATGTATGATATACATTCGAGAAACAATAGCTGAAAAATAAATTAATACAGCGACGCAAACAATGTAAAAAAACGACGATAATGTTTTTGATGATATGGCTGATTATAGCAGTAATTACTTTCTGCTGTGCATCCATCCCATTGTTGGATGTTGCTTCGTTCGTCTTCGCATCACGTTATGCATGCCTATACCTAATGTTGGTAATTAATTATATGGCGAAAGAGAAACAATATGCTCCGCTTAATGCGTTTACAACGGCAAGCCAAACATGTTCATTTCATTCTAGTCGATCAATGCGCCAATTTGCTTGGGGGATATAATTGAAAAGTATGCACGCATTCGCACTATTTCAGTAATTTCATAGATTATTTAGTAGGAAGTTATTTCATACGTTAACTATTGTTTATCTTAATAGCCATTATTATTATTATTAACTTAACAATCTGATAAGAAAAACCGGAATATTTTTTGAGCAATCGTCCATTGAGCGAATGGAATTATTATATTTAAGTTCCTATTTAAATTTCCGTTTCCTTTCTCCGCGGTTCAGTTCAATAAATTGCAGACTTGACTTATTGTCAAACGCAATTCACATAGAAGCACTCACTGTTTGCCTGCTGTATAAACTTTGAGAAAGTTTTATTATAAAAAAAAGTTTGCAAAACTTAAAAACGCAACACATTATCGAATAATGTTAAATTAATGGTTATCATAAAAAGATAATTAATTATTATCCTTTGAAATTGGGTGTTTTAAGTTCTGTTAGATTAGTAAAATTCCTAAATTAAAAAAAATATTTTTGTGCCATTTGTTACAAACGATGAAATAAATTTTGTGACCGAAAAATAACTGAACTTATTAATTAATTCACTTATACAAACATCACATATGATAAAAAAAATAGCTGAACGACTTTAAAAGAAGGAAATTTGCTTCAACTTGATGTTCAATAAAATTTCATCGGAAGACTCTCACAGAAGAACTGACATATTAGTAAAATATAAAGCACCCTTGGGTTTTATACCATCTGCCTTGCTTCCTTGAACTATTCTTGAATTTTATTACTATGAAATTCTTTTTAATTTTAAAGTATTTCAAATGAATTAATCGAACAACGGTCATTCAAATTAGTTTTTTTTAGATTTTGTTCGACTTAATTTTCATAAGAATTTTTTCACGCTATAAACACATAAAGATATTTTCCAGTAAAAAATGATGTTCTGTAAAACTAAACTTACTACGATTGATAACAAACTGCCAGTTTAAAGCGGGAGGCAAACAGTTAGCACATCAAACAGACATCATAAAAACATAAATGTTGATGTAAAGCAAGCACTGATGGGGAACAATCATTGGCCCTTGAGAATACTACTCACCCAACTCTGATGGGTCCACGCTTTGTCATTTTGTTTCTCTGTCAGTGCATTCGCCATTGCAATCAAAATGTTTCTAAAAAAGTTTGAAAGATGATTTCCAAGTTAAATTCATGCGTCAAAACGTCATCAAATGTTATAATTTAAGTTTGAAATTTGCTTCTTGAAATATTTCATTTTATATTACAAACAAGAGAAACGTCAAAATTTGATATATGATTTTTTTGTTTTTAAACTAAAGACTGACGTTAAAAATTAAGAAAAGAACGTTTCAAATTTTGATATATTTCTTGTCTTCCATAAGATAAGTTTGTAGGTCTGATATAACAATAAAATCGTCAACACATACCAACTTACTAACAACTTCATACCCCTGCTGTTTTGTAACCTTGTAATTTTTATAATTTAAATGTATGCCTATTATTTCTATGTATGGATGTATGTATGTATGAAAACTAAAAACTTTAAATAACGGTTTATTAAATTTTAGTAAAGACACTTGAGCACCTGATGTTATGTTATGTTATGTAATGTGATTGTTATGTAAACTGTAAATTAATGGATTGAATATAGTTCTCTGAAGCATTCATTCATATATTGATCAAATGACGTTATTCACATAACATTATGTGCGTGCAATGTTACATAACACATTTTGATCGAGAAACAAATTGTGATGCCCTTCTGCTAAACAAAACATATTTTCCAGTTCTATACTAAAGGCCTACCCGATGCCACTTTTCAAATTGATGACTTTCAAAGAAAAAGTGATTTATCAATAAAAAGTGTTTTCAAACCGAGATTGTTGTGCCAATTTTTAAAAATTCATGTAAAAAATTGTTGCTCTTAGCGCAAAACTTACCACAACTTTTGAAGATGCACTCAAATAGTCAATAGATGCACGTTCGTTCTAACCTCTTTTATGTTTGGCAAGAAAAACAACTTCATTTGATATGTAGTAGAATATATAACTGTTGCACGTTTTTTAAAACAATTTAAAATTCTAAATTATAACCAAATAAAATGTTTGAAATTATTAACCGCTTGAATAAGAATCCTCCAACAGGCATATGGAAAAGAGAAGGATCATTTGCATGGATAAGAATTCTTTCCTCATTGCTACAAGATTCTGGCTGGTCTTTTTTTCAAACAGTTTCTTCAAATTCAATAACCTTAGAAACAATATTTACTATTTATATATGCTTCAAAAATTTTTAGTAAATATATAATATTCATTATGAAAAACACTTTGGTTATATTGAACTACCAATGATTTAAAAGTTTGTTCAATTTTAAAATATATTTAATAACGTGCCATAAGTCATGCCATATATAAATTGCACGTAATGTATGTAATTAATTCATATGCATCTCCAATTATCAATTGAAGGATTATCAGCGATTGAATTGATACTTAAAATCAGTAGATTTCGTATCCATATGGCCATTGGCCGTCTTATTTTTTTTATTTGCACATATTTCTTTTATAAGGACAAAAGTTTTAACTACACAAAAATATTATATTTATTCATTTAATAACAAAATATAAATCATTACATTGTTTGTTATACATAAATGTTTATATACATCAGGTCTAACACACTTTTTCCTGCTAATGTTAGACGTAATATTAATGTTGCATTGTAATGTAGATTTGTTGAGCGTCTAAATTGAGTTATCTGCAAAGGCGTATATATGAATGT
This sequence comes from Helobdella robusta, assembly GCF_000326865.2. Classification (NCBI taxonomy): domain Eukaryota; kingdom Metazoa; phylum Annelida; class Clitellata; order Rhynchobdellida; family Glossiphoniidae; genus Helobdella; species Helobdella robusta. The sequence continues at coordinate 3,765,673 of NW_008705254.1, forward strand.
ATATGTAAAAAATTGTGTGTGTGTTTGCGCGTTTGTGTGTGCGAGCGTTTGTGTGTGTGTGTTTGTTTGTTTACTTATTAATATACACTAATACCAACATAAAGATAGTTAGTGCGTAGGAAGGCAAGGATATTACAAAAGACTTATTGGCAGTAGGCTGGATTAGGAATGAATTAGATGGCTTCCCAGAACTCATTTAATTGATTGGATTGATTACAAGAACTAATGAATTAACAAAAGAAGATATATTTTTATTCATTCATTTATATGTGCTCCTATATGTATTGTAATGTAATGTTCTTAGGTATATATTATTTTTCGATTCTTCAAGTTTGATGATACATTTCTTGCACCAAAGTCGTGAACAATTTGCTAGCATAACATTTTTTCTTTTTAAAATAACAATATTTATGTTTTAATTCCTAGTTCAGTTATTCATAGCTTTCTAGTTTATTCATTTTATAAACTTTTTATTAGGCTCAAATAAGATAGTATTACTTCAATTTGATATTCAATCGTGGTTATATCTTTGTGGTTATATCTTTGTGGTTATATCTTTGTGGTTATATCCTTGCGGTTATATCTTTGTGATTATATCCTTGCGGTTATATCGTTGTGGTTATATCCTTGCGGTTATATCTTTGCGGTTATATCTTTGCGGTTATATCTTTGCGGTTATATCCTTGCTGTTATATCTTTGTGGTTATATCTTTGCGGTTATATCTTTGCGGTTATTCTAAATTAAATGTAATCAAGGCGTGCTGAGTATTTGAAGAAATGCATTTATTAGCTTCACTCTTTACTCCCTCTAAAAAATACATAAGTTTTTCAAACAAAGCATTTTCACATGAAAAGAACTTGCACACAGGAACGAGGTGAACATGTGACCCAGTGACCTTACATGGTCATCATAACTCAGAGAGTGCATGGAAATGCAAGGCAGAACAATGGGCTGCAGTGAATTACGACGCCTGGTGGAAAATAAATGCTCGTTTGAAAATATCCCCCTGAAAATATAAGAAAACATTTTTTTGCGTGAAACTGTTTATTTATTATTTTATCTACAGATAGTTTTTCTTTGACATTTTTTCATTTTTATACCAACTCCATGTGAATAAAAAAAGTGAAAAATGGTTCGGGGTTATTAAATGATCAACTTCAGACAAAAAATGCAACTTAAACTAATTAACAAATTGTGTTCCATTAACATGACCGCCACCGTCTATTATCATATCATATTCCATTGAGATGAGTACACACGGCACATAAATAAAATAGACAATAAAGACTCATTAGATGAAGTCGAATTAAGAAGCGATGCATAATTCAAAACGTCCATATTAATCTCTTTTGATGGCTCTCTTGATAAAGTTAGCGTTATTTTATTCTTTGCGTCTGTTTAGTTGTTTGCCTGCCTGCCTGTCTGCCTCTTTACTAGCTGGCACATGTGTCTGAATGAGTTTTTGTCGTTAATTTATGGTGTTATTATAACGTTATCAATGTTGTTATCAGTATGTTATCTATGTCAATGTTATGATGTTAACATCGTTATTATGTTATTTATGTTATTATTAGTACTATGGTGTATTTTCGACGAACGCCATCATCCAACAGTCAAGTTAACATATATATGACGACTAGGCCAATTTCTATCCAAACATTGTTTGAGAAAAAAATGTCACATTTTACAGTATATATATATATATATATATATATATATATATATATATATATATATATATATATAATATATATATTGACAACCTCACTTCGAACCCGGCGCTTAACCAACAACGAAAACAAAGAAGTAATAAAAACTAGCATCGTAAATAGTGACAAAGAAGAATATGATGCTTTCGATGAAGAAAAGGAGACCAAAGAAGATGACCAGCCAATAAAGAAACCTGACACTTAATTCGCATCAAAGTCCAATTTTACAACACCAAAGTTACTTTTTACAACGTCAAAAGTTCATCTTGACAAAGTCAATATTTCCCTATATATACAGCAAGGAGCACTGATAATGATTTATTCGGAATCGAAATATGGCCTTATTTGCAGCATGAATTCGAAAAATAAGTTTATTTTGAATTTTAATAAACTAAACGTTCACCAAAAAACTTTAGTGAGAAAAATCGAAAAAACGAACTACAAACATATTAACGCCAAACATTCGGTAGAATTTATAGAATATTTTAAAAATTATGGTCTATTACCAACATATATATATAAGTAAATCTTGAAAACAACGTAGAAATATCTTGCGAAAAAATATCTTTCCATATATGAATATTTCGTTTATTTGTAGAAATTATATATACATGTATATGTGTTTTACATAATATATTATTATATTAACTATTGGAACATTTATAAAGCGCCAAATAAATCATTATTTCAAAGGCGCTAAATTTGTATATATATATACACACACATACATGTATATATATATATATATATATTTATGTAAAAAACATGACTTAAAAGATAACACGTATTTTAAAAATTGGCAGCAGCGAAAAAAGTTGATTGACGATAATCCCAGTGAGGAACTTCAAAGAGTTTTCATGCACGGTTGTGGGAACAAAAAGATGTTTGCCCAGCTGAGAGCGCATCATTAGGCCCACTAGTGAGAGCGAATTGTTACTAGGATGGTGTTTATAATGTCAACAACTTTATCTGTAAACGTTTAGCTGATGGTGATGGTATAATATTTTTTGTTATAAAATTATAGTTTATTTACTAAGCACGCTATGTAATAAATCATACATTATTGATTATAATATGTGATTAATTTATTTATATTTATTTTTTTTATTATTATCTTTTTTTTTATTTTACAAGGAGGTATAATACATTATTTGACTTATAAGAACATTAATTATTTTAAATTTATTCAGTATAGACTCACAGGTTATTTAATTTATTGTTTTAAAATTGTCTTAGTTTTGAGTAGGCACAGGGACGTTTCGTCTTTGCCTTTGTTTAACGTAATAATAATAATACAACATGTTTTTAAAAATATTGTTGGAAAAACAATAGAGCGAGAAGGCTGGAAGATGTAACAGAGGAGGATAGCAGGACAGTGAGTACTTCTGCAAACTTGATTTAAGAAACGTGCATAATCCTCTAGGCTCATTTTGCTTTAGGACTAAAATTGAAAATGAATCTTGTTATGAACGTAGGAACGTCTGCGCTTTGTGGGGCTTACCATTTGTTATCGTTACTGCAGCTTCACTGCTATGTTCACTATGTTGATCAATTCCTCGCTATCTCGTTATTTCTCGTTATTTTATCTTATTTGTCGTGAATTTTAAATACTTTTAGTTTTAATTTTTGAGAAATAATTTTTAAATATTATTAAGACTGTAGTATGAATGTAGTATGAATATTTTATAGCAGTACTGCTCTTGGATAGCAATAAAGTTGGTGAGTTTTCGCGTGCCTCTGTTGCTTTTGATCGGTTGTTACTTCTTCACAGTTGTAATGTTATACTTGTGCAATTGTAAAACAAAGACGAGGTAGCTTTGCTGTTTCATTCTAATTGCAACATTTTTTGTTTTTATGAAACTTTTGGGCAAAGATTGATCACTTCTGGTTGGAGTTTGTTCATACTTTTACTTTTTTATTGATAGGAATTTAAAATAGCAATGTAAAATAGACTTTGATTGTTTTACTCTAAAAGGTTGTATATTTTATACTATTATATGACTTTCATGAGTATTTAGATTTGATTCAAATATGGTTTAAATATATGAAACATCTAAATTTTACTAATATTAGTTAACAAATAAAAAATTGCAATGGTTAAAAAAGTTCTAAAGTTTTAAACAAATTTTTCATTAATTGAGAGTTGTTTGATTACAAAAAGGAAAATTTAAGATGAAGTTACGAATAAATGCTCAAAAGCTGTTTAAAAAAATAGTCTACAGACGCATTCTCCGACTTCACACAACCGCTCACCACCAGCTACATTCTGTTGAGGTAATCCTACATGAAGTTGGCAGTGGCAGACACGTAAGCACTGCATCACAAGTTCAGATACATTATTATGAGACGGTGAGCCTTTCAAAGCCGACAGTCGAACGAGTAATCTCACACTTGTCATAAGCATTTTCGACGGTTTAACAAAAAATAAACCTTCGCGGTAAAGGCATTCAAGTGTTTGTGATTTTATTCTATACGAGGCACAAATATTCCATAAATAATCAATAGATATTTTTAATAGTTAAGTAGAAAAGCAGTAATGCTTTTTATTTCGTTAACAATTGAAAAATATTGTATGTATCAAATGGACTAGTCTAATTTATTTAATCAATAGATGGGTATGAAATAATTGCTTCATTTAACTCACACACACACACACACACACACACACACACACACACACACACACACACACACACACACACACACACACACATACATACAGCTTATTTGGTACAGCCACGTCAGCGTTTGGCGAGTTTCACAAACCTGATCCAATAAATTTGATCAGCTGACGGGTATTTTTGATGGAATTCAATTGGAAGATTAAAGTTATTTTCATTTTAATTCTCGTGTGCGTGTGTGTCAATGAAGAGTCAAACTGAAACATTGGAAACACCAAATATTTTGTCTGAAGAAAAATATTTGTAATAATTTCAATACTTTCAAAAAAAAAGTTAAATTTCACTCCTAAATGAATGAATGCATGACCTACTAAAAAGCAAATGAAATTTAATGAAATGAAATTCGATTGATTAAACAGAGGCCAAATGGAGAAGATTTGATGGCTGCAAAAGTAAATTGAAGTATATTTTTAGTGCTTTTAAGTGCCAATAAACTCTATTTTATTTCCACTAAACTCAATTGTTGTAAGCTAAACAGGCTTGCTTGTTCCTTTAAAAAGGTTGAGAATGCCATATAATGGTCAATTCTACAAGTTTATTGTCTTGAATTTCTGCAGGGTCACAAAACTGTTGCTTTGTGTCATTCTGATTTTGAAATTCAACGTTATAGAAATGTGCTATTATATTTAATAAAATAGAATAAAACTTTTGACAATGAAAAATTTTTTCAAACATTATTTTCAAATAACTTTGATCCTAAATTTCAAAAAACAATTTGAATTGAATTATTTCAGCCTTTTTGCATGATGTAGGTATACGCTGGACAGAAAAAAAGTTCTTTAAATTTATCTTCATCAACAATGTTTATGCGGCCATACTGCCTGATGTCTCTCTTGTTTATTCACGTTTGACACACGTGTACACGTTGTGGTTGCTTGTATTTTATTTCCTTACAATAATTTCTCTTCTCTTCTTGTCATTTTCTGTTTATTGCTCACTTGCTTTTAATAATATTTAACAGAATTATTTATTAACCCACGTTGTTATTTAAACACGTTGATTGCTGCCCAGTTGTTTTAATGTTATCCTTCGATATAACATATTATTTACGTTTTAGTCAGGAAACTAATCCATTACATACGCTAATATCGTGTAAACAACAGAGGAAATGTCAATGAATTATTCACATGGCCGTATTGAATTTGGTATGTTAGCTATTGTGAGCGAGGCACATCCAATAAATAAGAATGACAAATGCTCCGTAGACATGAATGCGCACGCTGAAGAGTTATATAGAGCAGTAAACGCAATTTTTTATGAAAATGTTCATGTTCTGACGGGAAACGTACTTGAAATAAAATATTTTTGTCCTGGGAAGACAATATTATTGGTTTTTTTAACGTTTCGCACATCTCACAGCAATACAGGTGTTTAAGAACACCCGCTGAAACTTATGAAAAAAAAACTGATCGATAATGAAGACGATAAAACTCATTCGACCGTGTTTTAAAATGTGATTTGTGTGTTAGAGTGCATTGCAATTGAAAATGAGAGTTTGATTCGCATGTTGTTTTCAACAAAAAGCGATGTAATCGATCAATGCTAAAACCATTTTAATCGATTTAAAACTTCGAAATAATTATGGATTTGAAATCGTAGAAACATTAATTTGTTTTAATAATTTGAAAAAAATTAATTGAAAACAAATATTAGATCAAACTAATTGAATAATTGCAGTTTTGCAAGAACGAAAATTTAAGAAAAAAATTAACCTAACAAAGAGTCATCTTCCAGTTCTTTATCGGCCGATGTTGTTACAAATTTTGAGATAATTTAAAAATGAATTAGAAAAAATGAAAATGTTGTCATCGAACTTTAATTTTATGAAATGAGTTTATCATAATATTGGAGAGGACAAAAATCAAATCAACTCATGTTTGAACTTACACACCTACATAACAAATATATAAATCATCCGTTCACAACAAAATATTTATACAAATTAATATAAGTATGTCTTCGTAGAGAAAACATATCGGAAATTATATTAATTAAATTTATTTGTCAAATTAAGTCTAAAAATAATTTTGATACCAGTCTGAAACTAAACAAACGATGAACGACGAACGTGCCAGCAGTCGACCAACATTCAAACAACACATACCATGGGAAAATTCACGCAATAAATACATCTTTCGGTAGAAAACAACTGGGTCGATGCAATACTATTCCTATAATGTAGGCTCCTTTTCACATATATGCATCTGCATATATAAATAACTATGGACACACGTTATATATATATATATATATATATATATATATTTGTGTTTTTACAAATACTTTATTTTATATGTTTGTATATACTGTGACAATGTATGTATATATGTATATATATATATATATATATGTATATATATATATATGTATATATATATATATATATATACTGTTTTTACAAATTGATGTGCGTAAATTTGTGTAAAGGTATATAAATATTTGAAATAAACTATTCAAATTTAAAACCACCCCTTTGCCGCTATAAATTAACCGGTTTGAAAACACATTGAAAGTAATAAATTATGTATATAATAATACTATTCTTATTGGTGGGTCTTATAAATTGCAATATAATTCAACTTTAATAACAATTTTACAGTGACGAATTGTAATTTCATTGAGTTGACAAAAAAAAATAGTTTGCCTCGATATATATTTTTTTTATATATAAAAAAAGTAAAAATATGTAGTATAACAAACATTCACATTGAACAGTGTGAACCTTCGACTGGGAAGAAAAATGCTTCAAACGTTAGGATGGGGCGATAATTGAATTATAAAACGTCGCGGTCAGTCTTAAGTGCTTTACTGCAGTGGTAACAGAAGAAAAATTTACAAGGAGGTTTTTTGCCAAATTCTGAACTGTAAAAACTACTGAAAAAACTGTTTGCTTTGTTTGTAAACTATATGCAACTATATAGTGAATGATACTACACAAGCTTATTCAATCATTTATGGTTAAATAGGTATACTTCAGATTTAACTTGGCATTAGCCTACTTGTATATGTACCTAGGTATGTGTGTACACCCAATACGCTTACTTGACTTATTTGGACAGATATTTAAAAGTATTAGAATTTCAGTTCATTTTTGTTTGAATTATGATTTCAAAAGACAGCAATACTACTTAATGTTGAACTGAAATTATAAAATCATCCCTTGAAGCTTATGCACGGTTTACAACTATTTGTGATATTCATTCAGGAATGTGTGGCATTACGGTTACGGTTATTGAGTAATATTGAAAATAAGGTTAAGAGTTTTTAAAAATTTAAATGGAATAAAATTTTATTTTCATAACAAATTGAAATAATATTTTGAAATCAAAATTTTAAACAAACCAAACAAACAAATGAGAGAGGTATCAAAAGTTACATAAAACTGCAGCCGATTTCATGCCATTGAAATAAAAGCAGTTTATGAATATAAATGTTTCATGCAACATTAAAAAACTGCCCAAGAGCGTGTGTTTGCGGATACTAAAAGTTGGCGGACAATGGATAGTTGACACATTTATTTTACATGTATGTATTACGTATGCATGGATATATGCATGCATGCATGCACGTATGTTTATTAATATGTATTAATACAATCTACGTATGTATCAAGATATATTGATATGTGTATAATGTATACATGCAACTATGTAGTTATGTACATTGTGTCTGTCTAAAATGATTGGATGGTTAGTGCGTGCCCGTTATAGCCATTCATTGTCAATCTGTCTCAGAGGAAGAAAGAAACATCTGATCTTGTATAAAAATTTGTTTGTGTGAGTTGGTTCGTTTAACGCTACCTATGAAAAAATTCCATGGATGAAAAAATTTCACACATTTCGCACCTTACATTACACTCCTGTAATAGGACATCATCCACGCAGACAAACAAACAAAGACAAGCAGGCAAACATACACGGACATTTTTAATTTTTCACGTTTTTATATCTGTTTACGTGTGAATGTATTGTATATCTGAATGTACGTATATCTACATGCATTCTTATAGATGTATGTAGTTTATTTTTCTTGTGTGAAAGTGGTTTGCCTGTTTGAAAGGGCGTCCTAAATGATTTATATATGCATTGTTACCTGACTTTGTAAGGATAATTTGCAAGGAAGATGATGATGGATTGTTGTAAGATCATGCTCTGCTATGCTAGGCTGATGAATGTTTTCATCGAAATGACAAAAAATTCATCTTCATTTCATTGCAATCGTTTCTTATAATGGTAATTATAACAAAGTGGAATTATGATAGTGGAGAAGCAGGTGTTTGTGATTAGCAGCATTTAATTTACTTTTAATACCGGAAAAAAATATTATCTTGATTAATTTTTCTAACATTATTGTTAGATTGAAAATATTGACAATAAATAAAAATGTTTTTGCAGCCTCTAAACCGCTACAAAGGCATGCCACAGTAATAGAAGTAATTTTACAATGAATACATTTAGAAGTGTAACAGTAACAATTGATAGTAACAGTGTAGTTAAAGTTGACAATAATATCAGATGAAAACCATAAACATTTTTATAAACAGTATAAAGTAATCAATTAAAGTGGTTATTGGGTCAAAAGTTAAGACTGCTGTCACAGTGCGAAGGTTCAAAAGCAAAAAAATCCACACTAAGACACATCTCCTGTAACTCTTGCTAACACTTTAAAAAAAACTTTCAAAAAAGGTACAACAATGACAGTTATTATTATTAATATTATTATTATTCTTATTATTGTAATTATTATTACTATTATTATATACTGAAAGATATAATGATATGCACATTTTTGGAGTGTTTATGTTCTCCACATGCATGTGATGCCGTCTAGAGAACGGTCACGTTTGATTAATGAAGGAAATTGATAAGATGCAAGAGATGAAGTGAATATGATCATGCTAATTATGAAGATGATGATGAAGAAATGATGGTAATTAAGATGATGATGGTGGCAGTGAAGATGAGGATAAGAAAGAGGGAGAAGAGGAGGAAGAAGAAGATGATGGTGGTGGTGACAGTGATGAAAATACGTCAGCTTCATATGTTGAAATTAAATACCGGACAAAAAAGTGAACGAGGATGATGACGTGAGAAATAAAGATGATGATGGTTGAGACGATGAAGATGATTAAAAATAGAAAAAAAGACACTGAAGATGATGATGATGATGGTGATGGTGATGAAGAAGATGAAGATGGTGATGAAGAAGATGAAGATGGTGATGAAGAAGATGAAGATGGTGATGAAGAAGATGAAGATGGTGATGAAGAAGATGATGATGGTGATGGTGATTATGACGACGATGACGATGACGATTAAGGATTACAGCCATCAAGCGAGTTTATTCAACATTATAATTCAATGACTTCACGTATCGCACATGTTTTCAGTTAATATAAAAGGCAATTTATTGTATTTGCGTTTAAGATTAAAACTGCCTCAGCTAGGCTTCCTAGTTATGAGAATATCCGCTGAGAGAAATTAATGAAAAGAGAGAGGATGTTTACTGTTACTTTTATTATTATTATTATTATGTTTCTACTACTACTACTACTACTACTACTACTACTACTACTACTACTACTACTACTACTACTACTACTACTACTACTACTACTACTACTTCCAGAAGTAGTAGTAGTAGTAGTAGTAGTAGTAGTAGCAGTATTAAAAGTAAATTTATTCATTATATCACAATTACAAATATTTTTATTAGTCAAATAATAATAATAAAATGGCAATAACAATAATAGTAATAAAATTTAATGTAGCAAAAATTGTATCACATCATTGCAGCTGATGATATCATTGTGTAATGATACCGTATCATTTTAATTACTCTTATCAGTAAAACAATAACGACAATAATAACAAAAACAGCTGATACAAAAAAAATTGTGACTGGAAGATAAAAAGAAGGCGGTAATGAAGTTAACGGTAATGTTAATTGTCTTTAAAGCTCCCCACTGGACAATGAGTGGAACATCAAAAACATTCACAATGTCTTCCAACGATTCTTAAGTGCAACGTAATTGCCGTCTTTTCCAAACTTTAATTAATTTATCTTAGCGTTCCATTATTAGAATTATTGTTATTATTATTATTATTATTATGGTGGTGAGATTAAATAGGATTTTATAATTATTTCATTATTAATATTTGGTATTTGGAGTTAGAAAATAAAAGGATGTTCCCATTATTATTATTATTATTATTATTATTATTATTATTAACATGTCTTGGTCGGATTCATTCATAAAAACATTGATGGTGGCAGCAATAACCTCATCATATGGCATCTACTGTGAACGTAACAACATGTAACAATCTTTGTGCCTCGTATACTTTTTGTACTGGCCCTACGCAATGAGCGAAAAGTTTTATCACTAACAGCAACAACTTTCTCTATTTTAACTCTATTTTATTTAATCTCCATATACTACTTAATATCATATAATTTCGCGTATTGCTAAACTAATTAAACTAAATTCTCATGCTAACATTCATTAATTATTCTTTGGAAATTTGGATCTTACGATGAAATAAAAGGCTGTTCACATTATTGTTATTATTATTATTATTATTATCATCATCATCATTACAGGTATTGTTAATGTTATGATCAGAGCATTAATTCAACTAAATAATCTTCCTTTTTCATATTGGTTTTATTCAGTTGTATGTATCAGACGGCATTCCATCATATGTCAAAATATATACATAATTTTTTGCGATCAGAAAGGTTAAACTCTAAAATTTAACTCTAGACAATTTTTTTGATAGAATAAGTACATGATAAAATTTTTGAGAATCGATATTCTACGTGTCATTGTCTCAGCAAAGGCAATTAAAGATGAGATAAAATAAAAGCCGTGATCACACTAAAATATTCATAACGATGACGTCAATGGCCATAATGACCTTGTTTTCTGGGGTTGTTCATAATAACTATAAATACACTCCAGATTGGTGGTCAGCATTTTAAAAAGTGAACTTCCGTATTTTAATTACGAAATCATAATTAATATGATCAATCATTAATTTTTGTCGTGATCACACAGTTAATATCTCGTTGATACGCCAGCCGTACGGCGATGATGGATCGCTAATCGAAGAATGTGCGTGTACTGCCAGCGTATATATAATACTCCATGGTTTTTCAAAATTACTTCACAAGTTATTTCACAATTTTCAAAATTATTCTTTCACAATTTTTTACAAATTCTTTTTTTTATTAAATTTTACTATGACAACGATGTTTCTTTACATTTTAATTTATGAACTGCCTATGTCTAACTTTATTGATATGCGATTTTTGTTTAGAGCAACTAACTAACAAATAAAATGAAGATGTTCAACTAAAAACTAAAAAAACTGACAATGGTATAAACATACAGACAAATATACAAACATACAAACAATGAAACATTGCAAACATGCATAGAAACATAAATTTAATTGCAAGCAAGAGTATGGAACGCCACACAATTTCACGGGTTGTTTGAAGTTCTTTGCACCACACGCACCAAGGGACCCTTTATGTTCAGCCGCTTAATTGACTTTCCATTAAATATTTATATTTTTGTCCACACGAAACATTAACACTGTTGGCTTTGCTGTTGTTAGAACAGTTGTTGCTGCAGTTGCTGTCGCTGCTGAAGCTAGCGCTGCTACTACTACTACTACTACTACGACCACTTCTGCTATTAATGTGTTTTTGTTGTTTTGGCATTTCTTGTTGCTTTTGATGACGTCGATTGTTAATTTGTCGATATTGCTATTGTAGGTAGTGATCATTCCAATAAAAAACAGTTTCTGATGAAAATTTGCTTGATAGAGCGAAAATATTTTATTTAAGTTTAATTCCAACGTGTTCGGATTTACCATCATATGTTCATGTTCATTGTTCAGTGTCTGAGATACACTTTAGACAACTTTTGTATAGTTGGTTCTTGATTAATAAATATAAAAATATTACTTTTAATAATTCTACGTAGACGCTAATTTTTTAATGAGCTTTAAATTGCTTACCCAATTTTAAAATTTTTCCTTTTCAATAAAAGATATATTTAAGCAATGTTATCAAAAAGATTTGTTCTCAATACATTAAGTATGAACCTCTGAAACTTTTTGTAAAATTTCAATATCAACAAGTTCTTTGTTTTGAAAATTGAAAGCTTCATTTAAAAAAAACTCAAAAAATGCTATTCTTTTAATTGCACTTTTAATTTCTCATGAAATGAATTATCCATCATGGAATAACGTGAATTTGTTTCCAAACGGAGAATGTCAATCTACACTTTACTGACATTCACGTGAAATATAAGGAAGGAGACAAGCGCGTAAATTGACGCCAGTTGAGGCAAACACTTGTGACGAACGGCTTCCCACAGATGATAAAATAAAATGAAACAACAAAAAATAATTTTATCAACCGCGCGTTGTTTTCGTGAAGTGAACGGTGATAATTCTATGAGCATTGTATGTGCAGAAACAAAAATCAAAATGTCCGAAATGGTCAGTCATGAAACTGAAAATAAAGAACAATATATTCAAATGTCAAAAGTCCAGTTCACACGACTGAAAAAATTTGCCAAAACATTTTGCAATAATTTGCACCAACTTTGAGTTTGATTGGGTCGAGCATGGGAAAATTTTTTTTACATGACGTTTTAACATCGTTTGCGTATAAAATTTTGCCGCGAAATTGATTAATACATTCTTGAAGATACTGGAGGGATAAAATTGAACTAAACTACGAACACTAAAATTGATGTTTGTAGTTGTTGAAATATTTTTTCAATGCCAGACATAATCTTGAAAAGTGTTACAGTTGATAGGGTGCTAAATATATCATGGGCTAAGGCTAAGCTATTCAAACAGATAGTGATTATTTCCAACCAGCGTAAAAACATCGAAAATTGATGCCCGGTTAATACAACCAGAAGACCCATTCATTAATATCACAAAAATCAATATTGAACTCTTAAACTGGATATGCGTTGAAGTTTTCTATGAATTTTTTCTGAAAAAATATTTACAAATCATAATTTTTGCAATATCTATTCCATTTATGGCTGAAATAATTTCATACCGAACTTGTTAATTGCGTCTAAATTGATATCTTGACACTGTGTATCGTACTGCCATCTTTTTTTAATCAAACGTTATTATTTATCATTGATCTGTCTCGAGTTTGCAAGTTTTGTACGTCATTTTGTAGAAAATCTGGTGCAGTTATAAGCACCTTCTTTCATTTGAATCGTGCACTTGAATTGGCTTCCGCTATCAAAAGATCACAACGAATGTAGGAAGTCTCAATAAGGTGCAGTTTGATAACAACCAATCACCTAATAAAGACATTGCGCAACACCTGATGTTAAGTGATAGAGATGATGTTCACGATCAACTAATGCATTCACGGACAAATGCAGCGAGCCCACGTGCAAAAGAAATTTGTAAAAATTTCAAAGTCGTGTCATTCCAGTGATGTAGTGGATACAGTTAATGTAGAAAAAATATCTTGCTATTTTTTTTCATGACTCCTATTTGTTCATCAATTTTATAAAATTTAAGCAATGAAAAATTTGCATTGTCAGGGAAGCAGACGCGCAATTGTTTTCATGGCAAAAAGTTGAAGGACGTTGTTGTGATATTAATTAGGCATGTTTTTCTTTTGAATGACTCTACATAAATTATGCAAAACTGCTCTCTTGGATATAATTTTTTATTGTTTTTCTCTAAAACATGCCCGAGTTTCAAATTTTCAAAGTAATAAAATATTGTTTTGGAGGTTAGCAATGAATGTTAAAAAAAACTGGCATATTATTTTTGAATTTAATTACAATTTTCAAAAAGTTTAAATTTTTTATATTCAAAAAAGTTGAGTGCACTGTAAATTTATATGAACAAATATTTTGTTAACAAACTCCTGTTCACCAGCATGGGTTTGTTCGTTCGCGTGGATCTCAACTGCACGTGGAAACGAGCGGCAAGTGACAATTAAACGAGCGAATGATGTAGGAGGCTCAGCACGTGCCATGGAGGATAACACACGTTCCACACTCACTCCTCAATTTCTCTCTTTCATCTTCAGAAATTTTTTTCATTTTGTTACCGAAAAAGAATATTTTTCTACCAACTCTATGAAATTATATGTATAAAAAATTATACAGTAGATTGATTATGTGAATGTTGTTACTTTGCAACTAAAAAAAGAACAGGCTGGCCGCCACGTTGTGAAGTTTTTCTTTAATATTTTTGTCTCTACATTATTTCTCCTTTTTTTTTACTTTTATTCAACGTTTTAGATCCGCACTAAATCATTTTACAAGTGCTCATTATCTTCAATTTGTTTAGAGTTCAGCCGAAGGAACAAACAACTGGTTAGTTGAGAAGATGTAGGGAGAGATTGATGCGGCTGAATACGTACAGTACAGTGCAGGCAAGTCGGTGATGGATGGTGCAACAATGGGCTATCGAGAGGCTGCTTAATTAATGGTCAACAAACTTTAAATGGAAAAAATTTCGAAATAAATAAAATATTTTTTTTCAAATTTATCACCTGAAATTGAGTCAACATTTAATGATTTAGTTTTTGAATTTTAAATTTCAGTTGAATGGATCTGGTATAAGTGTTGTAATATTGTAATAGAAAGATGCTCAAGCCAAAATACTCAAGTAAAGAAATAAAAATGCAGTAAAGAGCAAAACACGACATGTCCATATTGCGGGAGCGAAGGAAGCAATATATTAAGAAACGGCGTGGAATCGCTAAACTTGAAATGACATGCAAAAACACGTCTGCTCAAACATGGGATCGTGACGTCATGCATTCCTTCCTGGATTAGATCACATGCGATCCGGTTTACTCATTAAATTTCGAAATAGCGACGACGACAATGCTGACAATGACGATGATGATGATGATGATGATGATGATGATGACAAAAAAAAACTGAAAAATTAATGATAATGAAAAAAGGCAAGAGCAATAATGTGAAAGATTTGATGATGAAGAAAATGATGACGATGACAAGAAGGAATATGATGACGTAGATAGCAGTATGGGGGTATGAAAAATTTGTGCTGCTTCATGAATATTCAATGAATCGTCACTCTGACATTACTCTGATGACATAAGGTGACACGAGGAACAATAACAATAAAGCAGTCATAACAAGTTTTTAGCAATGTTAAAATTACTCTAAAAATATTTATCACTTTTTTGAGTATTCTTACAAATATTGTGCTATATAATAGTGAAGATTTATTCAAATGATAGCTAAAACAGAGTAAATCTGAAATTTAAGTGTAATTTTATTAGTGTCTATACTGCAACGTTCAAGCTTAAATTTCTATAAGAATGAATTTTGCAAATATTAAAATTATTAATTAAGCCAAGTGAAAAATATTTATTACTCATAACGAAGCACCCCTGATGGGTTGGCAACAGTTTTCTTCAACGTAATCTACATCCTTTTCACGACGCAACTAAACGCGCCGCTCTTCGACAAACTCATAAATTCTCAATAACCGACAACGTTCAAACAACAATCCACAACAGCCGAACTACTCTACAACCTCCGAACCGGTAATATCCACCCCACCGCCCAACAACCCACAACCACCATCAATCATGAACCAAAACCCAAGAGCTAGTGAATGATTGTCTAAATATTCCTCCCTTTTATTGTTCATCTGATCGCTCCAACGTTCACAGCTGCTGTTTGCGGCTGGCTGCTGATGGCGTCGATGACGACTATGGTAATGATGTTGACGTGATGATGATGATGTTGATGTGATGATGTTGGTATGATGATGGTGTTGATGATGATGTTGTTGTTTGTTTGATGATGATGGTAATTGTTATGATTGCAACAATAAGGATGCTGATGTTGATGACGACGATGGTTATGGTGGTGATGTTGGTGTGATGATGGTGATGATGTTGTTTGTTAGGATGACGTAATGATGATAATGATTTTGATTAGATGGTAATGGTTGTGGTGATGACGACGATGACTGCATGACTTTGTAACCACAATTATGAAGTCGTTTGATTTTGTGGTCTTTGTAATTAATGATATAGAATAATAATCCGTGTGTGCTTGGTTCATAGTAAATTAATATAATGATCGAAGAATTTTCAAATTAAAAATCTTCATCTTGATTTTTCATTTGAAAAGTATGCGAATTATGTAAAAGGTCCTTTACTGCATGTGACGATGAATAAATAAGGAACATAAACTTGAATACTGGATTGAATTCCTCATATGCATGCCTGCTAAGAAGAAGCGTAGAAAAAATTGTCTAAATATTTTTTTTGACATTTCGATTTCAATCCTTTGTTTATGACTTTTAGGATTATGTAGCATGATTAGGATTATCAATAAATAATAATCGAATGAGTGAATGAATGATTGGATGAATGCGTGCATGATTGAACGAATGAATGAATGAAGAACTGATTGAACAAAGAAATTAATAGATAAAAAAACTGATGCTTATAAAAATAACTGAATGAGTAAAGATTTGCCAAAAAAACAAAACAAAAAAAGTTGATAATATAAATACAAGAAAATCCCAAAATAAAAAAGTTTCTTGAACAGTGCCTTCTTGTTAACACAAAAGTTTTAATAAGAAGGTCGTTTCAAAATGCTAATGTCGAAAAATACAACATTAACAAAATCCAACTTGAAATTAATTGCGCTGTTTAATTAAATAGACGGAGCAAAACCATCAGCACGAATAAATGATCGCGGCATGTGAAATGTGCAAGCAGGCGCGCAACAACATACCTACGGCTACGATCTTCATTGGCTGTCGTCACATCAAAACAACCTCAAATACTCAATCAACATTATTTACTAATATGATTCAATAATAAAAAACCATGAAAATCTAAAATATTTGTCTTAAAGGCAGAAAACAGACAAAGAGTTATTGCATTTGGAATTTAAATGTAACTCAGAAAACTAAAAAAACATTTTATATTTTCAATAATATAGCCAGCAAACGTTTAGCGTCTAATTTTGATATATGAAATGCCTGAACAAATAAATATTTAACGAGTTTGTTTGGCAATTACAAAAAAAACAACAAATATAAAAGGAATGATGTGAATGACATAAACATCACATCAATCGAAGCGCGGGCAATAAACATGTTTGTATGAATCTGCCATACTTGTCAGAACGCTACAGGTGTGCAGGACAATCTACCTGTATTATAGATTTTTGTGTTGTTGCAACACATGTCAACACAAGTTAGTTAGGTTAGGTTATTTTTTTTTATTTCGTCGTTTTTCGTGACGAGTGTCGTGATAGTGATAGGAAATTTTGGATGAAATTTAAAAATTTGATTTTTCTTTCACGTGAGAAAATAATCGGGTAATGGCATGCAAAGCTTGATTAATCTCAGGCTCTTCCAGTTTTTTTAAATTTTGTTCATCAACGTCATCACATGAGTAAATTTTGCAATCATTTCCGTCTCTATCATAATAATCACAAATCTACATCATCTGCATCATCTTTGAAATTTTCATCATCACAACCCTCTTCATTATCACCATCGTCATCATCATTAACACCATTATTACATCATTTCCATCATCATCTTGTGCCTTATCATACAGACAGACCAACAGCACCTGGATCTGTTATTTGAAGTCGGCAAGCACTGTATGTACGTCTGATTTAAATGATGATATTTTATTACGATCACTTCCTTCAGTCACTAAACAGCATTTTACTTTTTTATACTACGAAATAGTATTATTTGATTATTTTTTTTTTGATTCCATATATTTTGTCTTAGTTGATGTTAGCCACAAATATTTGCAAGCAAATATACAAATACCAAAAATACCAGAGCCAAATGTATCATAACAACTTTCAATAACGTTAATAAAAGCATTTTAACCATATGATAATATCTTCTTAACATCTTGTTGTTATCATAATGATGTTATCATCATGATGTTATCGTATTAACACCGGATTTTGAATGTTTGGAGAAACTTCGCATTCGACAGGAGATAGATGAGTGATGACCACTAAATGACCAGCCCTATGAATCGTCGTTAGTTATCTCACGGACAGATTGACGATCCATCAACTTTGCATTTAGTTATACATTTATACTCGATGTTGAAATTAATTTGCGTTCCATGAATTTCAATTAATTCACGTTCTTTGGACGCATAATTTTGTTATTAAAAATTTTTAATTATTAATTCTATACATAAACAAATATTGAATGACATACAAAGTCTAATTCAATTAATTTAATTTAAACCAAAAAATTAAATTTCCATTTAAGCTTATTTTTAAATAAACATTCCTATTTCATTATTCTGTTTTTCTAACGCCCAGTTTTAAAAATTTTCAAGTGTAACATTTTGGATAAAATTATGCCTCGATTATATGGTCGTTGCCTCGGTAAATCATTTTTATTTATTTTCAAATTTCTTTCGAAAAAACACAAAAATGAAAAATTATTTAGAAAAAATTGTCACTAACTTGAAAATATTTGGAAAAAATAAAAGCAAACAAAACAAACAAATAAAAGAAATTGAATGATGCGGAATGGAGAGATGCTGAAATTGAAAAGAGTAAGAAATGACTTTTTTGAGAGCCCGGTCAGTCTCGAGGCAATCAATGAGCGGTCAATATGCCGTTCGAACGTCAACTCCTTAATGAATCCCTCTGATGAGATGTCACGTGGACCGGGGGGGCTGCTCTGACGTCATCGTGACGTGCTGAAGAGGAAGCGTGACTGAGAGAAACTAAGAGAGAGAGAGAGAGAGAGAGAGAAAAAGAAAAAAAGAAAAGAAAAGAAAGAGAGAGAAAGAGAGTGAGGGGGTAAAGGAAAAAAAATAAAGTTGAAGAAACAAAACAAAAAAAGAATAAATCTTCTAAATTACAAGAAAATGGTTAACATGAAAAAATTATTCATTGATTATTGTTTTATATCTATCTTAAATTCGTCTAACATCATGTTGTATAACCTTAAAAGAGGTTACGAAATTGACCTTGAAATTAATAAAAAATAAAAAAGTATAATAAAAATAATGCCGCGTTGGTATAAATTAGTAAAAGGACGATTAAATAATGCCAGCGATGTACCATGTAGACTCGATTTTTCTTGCTAAAATATTTCCACCTTACTTTTTCCTCAAAGCATGAAAGGAACATTTAGTAACATTTATTCTTTAAACAACACCCTATAAAATGTTATGTAGCAGTCAATAAAGAAACTTGCTGGGCAACTTTTAACAAAGCGTTGTAACACAGAGAAGATATCCATTGTAAATGTTTTTAAACCTATCACAAGTTGTAAGACGCGAGAGAGGTCGCTGCATTGTCTTCATCTTGATCTATTACCTCAGGGCTGTCGACGTACTTGATGCGGATGTTGTTGTCCTCGTTGTTGTTGTTGCGGTCGTTGTTTTGTTGGTAGTTGTTGTTGTGGTGATGGTGGTGGCTGTTGTTGTTGTCGCTGTTTAGTTGTTTTTGTAACATTTTCATCGTTGAGATTGTTGTCTGACCGTTTTTTAAACGTTGTCGTTGCTGCCATTGCCTATCAATTCTCATTATGTTATTGTTGTAGCTGTAATATTTTGGATGTTGTGTATAGAAAATTGTAAGTTAAACTGATGTTTTATCTTCGAGGTACTTTATGAAATTTCATTTTAAAAAAGTCTAATCCTGTTTAATTCTAATTGAAATGTTCAGATGAAGCGTGTGCATGACTCGTTATTTAGCAGATGACATTTATTAACAATAATCTTTAGTTTTTTTAAACACTCACAACATTTTTCACGCGGGTGATGATGGCCAACATTAAAGAAAGAGGATTAAATTTTTCAACTTCACAACAGTTAGATGAAAATGTACTGTTTCAAAATTGAATTTGTAAAAAACTCGTTTATAAAACGGTCAATTTTTCATCAAATTTTTAAATTACTTAGGACAACTGTTCATTTTAGTTGAAATATTTTAGAGTTTGAAAAATACGTTACAGACAATCTTTTACTATCGAGTTTTAAAATGAAATATGTCCAATACTATAACAGCCTTTTTTTCTAGAAAAAATATTTGTTCGTCTATTTCGACATTTTGAATTTGTTTGCCTGAAATTATCAAAAAATTTTTATTTGAATGTCAATTAATGAATAAATTGTTCTTGCGGGAGAGTTTCAAAGGAGAAGCAGTCCAACCTGCCAGAGGTAGAAAGGGAAATGTTGTGGGTGTCAGATGAACAATTGATGCATGCTCATCTAGGGATTCTTCTTCAGGGATAAATATAACAATTTCTATTTTTTCAAATTTTGATTATTTTCTATATCTAAAAAAACTTTTGAATGCTCCGATTGTTTTGTTTGACAAAGTTTTTAAAATATACAGAAACAGTTTGAGAACTGAAATTTATGTTATTGTTGCCTGAAAAATTGTATCACTCTAGAGTTTTGCATACATTTGACTTAATTTCTAAATTTCTTTCACTGCAGTGAAGAATTTTCATTGAAGTTTTGTTCCCATCTTTATAAGCAAGACAAATGTTAAATGCAAATTACGTACGTCCACTGTCTTGATGGCTCCCGCGAGTATGATAAGATAGCAAACAAACAAAGTACAAGATAACAAGGCTTTGCATCATCGTCTTCCTTGTCGTCATCATCCTCATTACCAACAAAGACATTATCATCGCCATCATCAACATTATCGTCATCAGCAAACAAAAATGTTTAGTGCAATGTTTAATTGGAGTTTTGAAGTAAGGTCACTTACACCGTGAAACGTTTGTCTCCGTGATTAAGATGCTTTGCTGACTTTTGAAAACGAAAATTCACAGATGAGCCAATTATATTTGTTGTATCAGCAAAGCAAAATTTTGTAAACTACATTAAAAATTAAATTGATCTGCAAAATGTTTAAACCTTTATAATTAAAACCTTGGAGATTTACAATTGGACTGCAGAGTTTGCTTCATTTCAACAAATTAACTCAAAAAACAAAAATTATTTCAACTAATTGTTTTCTTTTTTATAATATCAGCACACAAAATGCAGTTTCAAAAAAAGTAAGATTCTAAAAAAGTAGAAATTTTTTGTGATTGCCAGCACTGCTTTTTCTTTTTATTAAGTTTTTCAACGGCGTATTGTAACGGCTAAAATGTTTTAATTTCCTGAAAGGTATTTTTTGAAATAATGCGTGTATGGAATTTTAAATTGTTAACATTCCCACACATTTCAAATACTTATTTCACACATTTGCACACAACATAAACCAACATACACATAACATGTACGTACCGTACACACAGGCCTTTTTTGCGAGTGCACATGCGTTCCATAGATTGTGGTTGAATTTGAGGGATGAAGATGAAATGAGAATGAATGTTGTACGAAGATCATGGGGTGAACTGCTGGAAAGCACTTTTCATTGTTCGTGATTGTTCTTGTCTTCATTCATTAATTTGCCATATTGTTACTCATTTTTCTTTCTTTAACTTTAGTTATACTCAGTTATATGTTGGTTTATGTTGTGTGCAAATGTGTGAAATAAGTAAAAATGTTAAACAACATTTAAAACAATGCAATTCATCTGAATAATTTAAAAAGCACTGTATCTTTCAAATATTCCAAATATTATATTTAAAATGATTTCCGCCAACAACCCAACAAAATCAAAAATTTCGATACAGTTTATAAATTACCATAAATATCAGCAAAACTTAACACGAAACAGAAAATACAACAACAACGACATGGCAACAACACGACGACAACAACTATCATTGACAATTATAATGAAGATCATCTGGGTAATTAATTACTCCCTCGACCAACATTATCATTCAGCAGTTTTTCATCCATAATCGTCAGCAATGACAAATTCATGACGTCACTGTCGTTGGCATTCGAAGCGATAACGACAACTGAATGCCATCAGAATTCCATAGCTTCTCCTCCACGAATGGAGTATGGAGCATCATTTTCCACCCTCCCCATCGCCATTAATCATCGTCGTTGTCGCCAGAAAAAATATTAATAGAGTTTTTAGTGTTACCGCTCGAAATTAAGTACTTTTATTATTACATTTCTTCACTTGTGATTCACCAGTGGTGTAAAAATGTTGAGGATTGGTTACATCGGGGTTCATTATGATTGTTGTGATATAATCTTCATATTTTTTCATATCTTTTGGGTATGTCGTTGATTTTAGATATTATTTTATAAGTAGGTGCTAACAAATTTTGGTACGGTTTGAGAAATTTTATGAAAATTCTTTTTTCCATCTAATGATAATTATTCTTAAGCACCTAGCAAGGTTTTGAACTAGCAGACCAACTGTCCGTCACACAAATATGTTGAATCTTTTTATCAGGTTGTCACCAAAACTTCTCTTACAAAAATTTTCATCGCCTTTCTGGTGTTAACAAACTTGCTTAAAAATTGTTAACTAACGAAAAATTTTGTAGATGAGTCAATTTTTGCTGGCAAAAAAATTTCGTCATGAAGGGTCAGCGAGTAAACTTCGGTGATCAAGTTGGCATGTTTTTTACAATTTGTTTAAAAAAATTAAATGTT
Organism: Helobdella robusta; assembly: GCF_000326865.2. Lineage (NCBI taxonomy): Eukaryota > Metazoa > Annelida > Clitellata > Rhynchobdellida > Glossiphoniidae > Helobdella > Helobdella robusta. Next base: position 3,788,658 of record NW_008705254.1, read on the forward strand.
GTGGTTTGAATGTATCTTGTGCAACATTTAAAAAATGACATAGATAGGCATGTTTGTGTGTGTGAGTGGTGTGTGTGTGGTTTAAACGTATTGCGCATGCGTTTGTATGGTGTCGTTTTAAATTTGTTGTCTTGAAAAGGTTTTACTCAGCACCTAAAATATTTATTTGCAAGCAGTTCTACCTTTTTCAATGCTGTTTAAAAATAACTTCTTAAACTAAATAAAAAAAATTGAGTTGAAGGAAAAACGGAGAAAAAAGTTCAGAAAAAAATTTTGGCTTTTAGTTCTCAACACATTATTGTCATCAATTAACATTTCAAAAACTGACACTGAAGTTAAAAAATTTACATTTTTTTCTGAAAAAAAGCGAATTTTTTTTGGTCCTTGACTGGACGCACGTGCGAAAAAAAAGAATTCTAAGATGAGCCATAAATATCAATCATCTCTGGTGCCCCGCCACTCTTCACATTTGAATAACGCCTCAGCTTCTCACGCGGCAGCTTCTTATGCAGTCATTCCCACTGGAAACATTTTTCACTTGCAAGATAGGAAAACCTCAATTATTTATTAATCCATTAACTGCGAGTTTGCTATTTTATAACATGTTGTTCTGACAAATCTCGTCAATAAATAGCTTAAGTTAATGAAAAGCGATTTAAATCAATGCTCCTACATCAATTCATATTTGGCTTGACATAATATTTTATGGATATTTTATTTATTTATATTACAATCAAAGTGCTCTATTTGCGGTTGGTGGTGGTTATACACTGCACCAATAATGTTATTGATGATGGGGATCTTTTTGTGTCAAGAAAATTTGTACTCAAATGGTATGTTTTCAAAAAGGAAGAGTTAAACGTTTTACATTATGACACACTATAATTGTCACCATCGTCATCATCACTATAGGCGCATCATCATCATCATCATCATCATGGCTCTCTACGTCACCATTACACAACGTGACGTCATACGAAAAGACATAAACCAAAACATATGGCTTGCATTATTAAATTCCTGTCATCAGAATATTGTTCATCAAATGATCCATTGAATATTCATGAGATCGTCTGTACGTTACGCTCTTAAGCACATGTACGTACATATAATAGGGTTTTATAGTATTCTATGTACTTGTGTGTGTTGTATGTGTGTGTGTGTGTGTGTGTGTGCGTGTGTGAATGTTCTTGTACTTTTCTATGATACACTTCACCAGATATATCCAAGAGCCCCAAGCAGAGAAGTTTTTTTTCAAACCGCAGCCGCCCTTATCCGCAGAGTTAAGGTACGCAACCGCACTGCTCATTATCCGCACCGCACCTGCGAAGAGGCAACCTAAATCGGCCGTCATAATCTCATGTTTAAAATTAGAAAATAGCAATACTAGAGAGCAATCTATTTTTTATAATACAATTATAATATCACTGGTACGCATTATATCAGATGTTTTAAAAAAAAAACTTTTTCTAATAAGTTTCAATGGGCTGATTTCAAATATGTAATACATTCTTTTCTATCACGCACAGTTTTAACAAAATCTCAAAAAAACGGTTTAAAGCATCATATAACTGAACTTAATTAATTAATTAATAGCAAATATACGTCTGGAAATTATATGCAACAGATAAGTTTAGAAATAATGACTATCAAAGCAAGAATAAAAATATTTCGGTGAGTTTGATTCAGATAAACCGGTTTGTACGGCAATTTTCACGGTGTTTTCACATTTTTCACATACTAACCATATGTATCATCATCATCACCAAAATAATAATAATAACTATGTTAGAAAACACAACTATGTTAACAAATGAGTCTATGGTATGTAAAAAAATACGTCTAAAAATAAAAAAGTATAGTAATAATAAGTAACCAATATTTCTAACTATTGTAAATAAATCAAACAGTGCAAAAAACTTAAACCGCGCAATATATGCACAGGTACAACCAAAACCACCCACACCTCAATATAACCGTGTAACATAACCCATAATCATTACGCAACTCTATATAACTCTATATAAAAGCCAAACTACATAATCGAACAACTCTATATAACCGCGTCACTCTATACAACCGCACAACTCTATATAACTGCGCAAATGTATAAAACAGCGCAATTCTATATAACCGCGCAACTCTATATAACCGCGCAACTCTATATGTCTATATAATCGCGCAACCATATATAACTCTATATAACCGTGCAACTTTATATAACCGCACAAATCTATATAACCCCGTAACTTTATATAAATCTATATAACCGCGCAAATCGATAAAACTTTATACTACCACGCAACTTTATACAACTGCGCAACTCTCTATAACCGTGCATTTCTATATAACCACGTAATTCTGTATAACCGCGCAATTTTATATAATCGCGCAACTTTATATATAACTGCGCAACTCTATAAAACCGCGCAACTTTATATAACCGAGCAAATCTATACAATCACGCAATTCTATAACCCAATATAACCGCGCATTTCTATATAACCGCGCAATTCTATATAACCGCGCAACTTTATATAACCGCGCAACTCTATATACCTCTATATAACTCGCAACTCCATATAACTCTATAAAACCGCGCAACTCTATATAACCGCGCAACTCTATATAACCGCGCAACTCTATATAACCGCGCAACTCTATATAACTCTATATAACTGCGCAACTCCATATAACTCTATAAACCGCGCAACTTTATAAAACCGCGCAACTCTATATAACCGCGCAACCCTATTTAACTCTATATAACTGCGCAACTCCATATAACTCTATATAACCGCGCAACTCTATATAACAGAGCAAATTTATATAACCGCACAACTCTATAACCCAATATAACCGCGCAACTCAATATAACTGCGCAACTCTATATAATGTGTGTGTGTGTCTCTACTTCAGAAATCTTCCCCACTGCCATCCAGTCTCTTTCCACGCACCATCCATCACTTGACACGCACCACTGACTTGTTCAACACCATCATCTTCTGAACGGTAGGAGTCTTAGGAATCTTAGGGACCTTAGGAATCTTCTCCACTGCCAACCTATCTCCAACGCCCCGACCACCATCTGCCTGACGTACCCACCCACTGCAGTTGAAGGATACACCTGTTTGAAAAAAAGTTCTGAATTTAATATTTTAAATTGAAAAATTATCTAACAATTCTAACATTTGAGAAACATTGCTCACGCCATCTTCAAAATGGCAGAGGATCAGCCGGGCAAAAATTGGCGTTCATCACCTGGTCTGACTCTTGCAAGGGCATCATTCTCCCGCAGGTAGGTTAAGTTAGGACCCCCAGACACACAAGAGCCAGCATGGCGGATTGTTTTGAAGAAAGTTTTTAAGGATTATTTATATTAAAATGTAAGATTAACTGACAAAATTAAATAATTTTGTATAATGCAATATTTGTCTGTGTGTAATGTTTGTGTGTAATGTTGGTTTGTGTGTAATGTTACTGTTGTGTACGTGTAATGTTTGATGTGTGTATGGTTTGGTGTGTGTAATGTTTGGTGTGTGTAATGTTTGGTGTGTGTAATGTTTGGTGTGTGTAATGTTTTATATGTGTGTGTAATGTTTGTTGTGTGTGTGTTTAATGTTTTTTGTGTGTATGTGAGTGATGGCGATGTGAAACAAAAACAAACACATAACAATCATTAAGTGAGAAGTTACAAGAATAGAAGTCACATACGTACCGTTAATTAACGCTTAAGCTCTAACTTACCTATAACAATTGGCTCATCTCAAATCTCACCTACTTATCATTAATTAACTCATCTTAGGTGTTGTATGTTAGGCCCTAACTTACCTACCTTTGATTAAACTCAACTAACTCTTGGCGTCAGTCCAGTAGAGAAGAAAAGTAGAAGAAAATAGATGACATTAAAAAACACCAAACAAATGAATGTTATGCATGTTGTATGTATGTGTTGTGTGTGTGTGTGTGTGTGTATGTGTAGTGTATGCGTATATATGTGTATGCATGTGTTGTATGTATGTGCTGTGCATGTGTATGTATGTGTTGTGTGTGTGTGAATGTGTTTGTGTGTGCGTGTTGTGTTTGTTTATGTATGTGTTGTGTTGTGTATGTACATATGTGTGGTGTTTGTGCTACTGTATGTGTTGTATATGTATGTATGTAAGTATGTATGTGTTGTGTGTGTATGTATGAAAGATATACGAATGGGAAACGAATGGGAAAACGTGAGATAAACTCAACTTCAATAATATTTTTTCTTCTGCCAACCCCACTTTTGAGGCACCACTGATTCCTAGTAAGCTGCACCAGAGCCTGTCACTGAACAACCGAGAAACACGTGGAAGCAATTTTTCAGTCTGTATTTCATTTAGAGACTTTCTCGCATACATTCCTGTCGGTTTTCATGTTGAAATGTTTTTTAATGTTACTATAATGCATAAGTACTTTCTTTTCGTTTGACAACGTTTGATTTACTTAGAGAGTAGATAAAATGAAGAAAAAACAACGGTAGAATCACAACGAAACGTTAAACAATATTGAAATGCTTTAAAAGTTAAAAACCAGATATTATTGTTTTAAAATGTGTAAAAATCTTAAAACTATAGAGGAAACTGCAAAAATATAATTGTACTATTAAGTTGGCAACTACTGCTGCTACTGCTACTACTACTACTACTAATAATAATAATAACAATACTGCTGCTACTACTATTAGTTATTATCATTATTAGTAGAAGCTGTTAAATAAAATTATTAAAACATTTCTAACAGCTACGCGAGTAAAGAAATCAATGACCATCCCTATTTTTTTACAGTGTGCAACAGTACAGTGTACACTTTCGACATGCCAGCCAACCAGCCGGCCAGCCAACATACATTCTATGCATTAGTTACTACAATACTAAAAAAATAATTCCTACTACTATTACTACTGCTGCTACTATCGCTACTGCTACTACTGCTGCTACTGAAATTTGTGTAGTTAGGCAAATTTGTAGCAAATTTTTATTTTAAATGTATAAAATTTTTACAATTCCACGTATGCCACACTTTTTGAGTCGCTTCAGTCAGCTTCAGTCGTCGCGTTTGTTTTAATATATTGGAAGTTTGAATTACAAATCTACCCTATATACATATATTATTATAATTATATTTCATAATTATATAATTTGAATTCCATATCTACCCTATATACATTATATAGAGTTTGGCGGTTATATAGAGTTATATTAGTATTATATAAAATTAATTATTATGAGATAAACTCTACCTACGTACATACATACATATATCTATTTAATTTCAAATTCAAATTACTTCTGTTGATCAGCTCTGGCCGCTTTTGATCGGCTGTGTGGTAGTAGTTGATCGTTTTTTTTAACGTTCCAACTATGGTAACTCTATTGAAAGTAACACGGTAATGACAGTTAAGTATCGTTCGAGTTGTACTCACTTTTGAACTTACAGCTGTTAAAACAATTAGTGGCCATCCCATTTTACAAAGCGTATATTTTATGTATCAGTATTACTTATTTTGTCTGTAAAGTATATGTGTTGTTGGATACTTTACATGTATGCACGTAAATGACGATTGCATACATTCATGAATACATTCAGCCTTTGTGGCACAAAATTTTTTTTTACTGGAACTAACTAAGTAGGGAACAATTTGTAAGCAGCTCTGCCTGCGTTTGTCAGCTATGCCTAATGGCGGAGACACAGAATGTATAGAGGTTTGTCAAGTTAAATGGCTTAGCGGTTGGACTTACTGGGTTTTCTGGTACACTTGTTATCTGCTATTTGTACCGGAGCTAAATTGATAGATGTATGGGTGGATGAGTGGATGGATGAACGAATGGGTGGGTTGATGGATGAATGAATGAACGAATGGATGGGTAGATGGATGAATTATTAGTTGTTATATTAATATATATATTAATAGTTATTAATTATTCAGGCATTAATGAATGAATGGATGGATGAATGAATGGATGGATGGATGGGTAGATGTATGGGTTGATGGATAGATGAATGAATAGATGGATAAATGAATGAAATTTGGTAAAACTTAACTAATCGACTATAAAACTGAAAAAATTTGTTTATGTTAGGTTTTCGAACAGTAATAAATAAACCATGATGAATTAATTAATCACAGGCAGGCAATGAAAAACACAAAACCGAATAAATCAAGCAGTTGGACCGAGCAAGAAGGACAAAAAAAATTTACCAAGACTGTAGGACTAATAAAACAAATAAAGTCATACAATAGATCACAAAAAACATACAAGCAGACAAACAACCAAACAAACACAGAAAGAACAATAGAAATCTCTACGGAGCTTATCATTCCTTTGATTCCAATGCTTTAAATATCCAGTCGTCTACCATTCAAGACTACCATCATCGTCATCACGATCAACAACATCATCCACAGCTTTATTATTACCAACATCTTCTTCTTCATTATTATATTCTCAGCTACTCTCCCGATTTATAACGCATCACATTACATTGCAATCTGCGACTATTCATCGGCACATTACTCACAGCGGTTTTTGAAGGTAAAAAATACATACATACTTACATACATACATACATACATACATACATACATACATACATACATACATACATACATACATACATACATACATACATACATACATACATACATACATACATACATACATACATACATACATACATACATACATACATACATACATACATACATACATACATACATACATACATACATACATTCATACATACATACATACATACATACATTCATACATACATACATACATACATACATTCATACATACATACATACATACATACATACATACATACATACATACATACATACATACATACATACATACATACATACATACATACATACATACATACATACATACATACATACATACATACATACATACATACATACATACATACATACATACATACATACATACATACATACATACATACATACATACATACATACATACATACATACATTCATACATACATACATACATACATACATACATTCATACATACATACATACATACATACATACATTGAGTGATTGGGTATGGTCGAGAGTATATGTGTGCATCTATATATGAATTTAAAGGATTTATCTGTTTTGTTTTAGTTCTTTTTACAATGTATACTTATGTTTATTTTCGAAATATTTATGCTTTTGTTTAATTACTTAAATGGACAAAAATTTTTTTTTTTTTTTTTGGTTATGTTGGATAGCGACTTTGGGTAGTTCTATAAAAGTCGTTATACAAGTTTTCTTATAATAATAATAATACATACATACATACATACATACATACATACATACATACATACATACATACATACATACATACATACATACATACATACATACATACATACATACATACATACATACATACATACTTAACTTCAGGCAAACATTTTAGAACAAAAAAACAATACTATCTGTTAACAACTTATCATTATATTGTTATTTCATAAAGCACTCAGAAAATGACCTTGGTAATGTGGGAAGAAATAATTGATTGAAGTACATGATGTGATAAATAAATAACGAAACTTATAAATAATAAAAAATGAATACAAAATTGAAACAAACAAACAGACAAATTTTAAAAAGTTAAATCAGTTACACTCTTCCATTGTTCAGAGCAATCAACAACATACATATATACATTCTAAACAGCGCATCAGACACCAAACATTTAATAGGCTGGGAACTTTTTTGTCGTATTCGAACCCGGTTACTGCAAAACGGCGCCAAGCGACCTTAAACACTGGGCCATCAGGTCACCCAACATTGTGAAGCAATGAAAATTTGACGTAACAACGAAAATATGACGTTATATATCACGTGCTACATGCTCGCTTATGCTTATTGGATTAGTAAATATGCACTTATAAACAAAGTACAAATGCTTGATGTATTACTGTTCAGAAATTTTTCTTGAAAATGTTTTGGAAAATGATTAAATGATACATCCATGATGACGTTGAAAATGCGTTTGATAGTTTTAGATAATCGGATGATAAAAATAATGATGATAACGAACGATGGTGATAATAAAAAATAATATTTATGGTAATTACAGCATAACAAAAAAACAAACATGAAAAGAAATCGTAAAATGATGATTGGTTTAAACATGAATAGGTTTTGATTCATGTGGGCAGGGACAATGCCTCGACGTTATTCAAAACATGATGTTAATTTTGCGGTTCATCGCTCCGACCTTTCTCCATCGCCCCATTCTTCATACACTGCCCACCTACATTCATAAAGAGAGTTACGAGACAGAATTACACTGAAACGTCATGAATAAAACATGGTCGGTAGAGCATTTTATAAATCAATATGTTATGTTACTAATAAATTTAACATATTTCTAGACGAAAAACATCACCAAATAACTTATGAAAAAACATCACAAAACAACATAAAAAAAACCCATCACAAATATAACATTTTTCCAAAAAAACTCCGTGCAAAAAATGAAACAAAAATACTCTGTTTATATATTTTTGTGATGGTTGATTTGATGCATAACGCACTTTGCATGAGTAATGATGGCGTTAATATAATTGTCAGAGCAGCACCCAGTATAAATATTTTTCCTTACATCTAATATTTCTTTCTAAGACACATTGTTCTGAAAGCACTAAACAAAAAAAATTGACAATACATACATACATACCTGGGCTACCATGGTCTTTCTTGTCGGTTGGGCCCTGGTAGACAGGCTCGACACTCGGCCATGAACGACTTTTTGGTCAGGTGCTTTCAGAGGGCAAACATACCCACAATTAAAGAACCCACAGGTCTCATGGAGGAAGGTAGTCTCAGGCCCGACGGGTATACTATTTCACCATGGGCGCAGGAACGTTCCCTTGCATGTGATGTTACGTTCTCCCATACCATGGCTAAAAGGTACATTAATCTTACCTCACAGGAGGCGGGTGCCGCTGCCTTAAGAGCCGCAGACTTTAAAAATTCAAAATTTGCGGCTCTTGCAGATAGCAAAATTTTTCAGTCAGTCTGTATTGAGACCTCTGGTCCAACCGATTTTCAGACTCAGAATTTTCTGAATGAATTCTGTAGCAGGATTGTGGAAGTATCGGGTGACCCATTAGATAAGAGTTATGTAGAGCAATCTTTCTCTATTTTACTTCAAAAATATGATTCTTTCTGTATTTTGGATGGAGCGTTAAAATACATGTCTGTGCGAAGCGTTTAACATAGATTAAAGCAGAACCCGGATATGATTATTACTTCCTTATAGTTCTAATCAATTATGGGTTCATACATACATACATACGCACTTACATCAATACATAAATACGTACATACATATATACATAAATACATGTATTGTCATAACTAATGTATCATACCATCATACATATTTTAGCTAAAAAACAAATTTATGAAAATTCACACTCAAATATTGAATGTATGGAATACACGCAAACATACACGCACACAGGACATACTACACACAACAACAAACACACGTCACGCACACATATACATACACGACATACCAACACACTTAGATTTTTTTATATATTCACACACACATACACACACATGTACACACACATATACACTCACATGTACACACGCACATACACACACATGTACACACATTTACACACACACGTATACACGCACACATACGTATAAGCATCCTGTAAAGTAAAACGTGAATAAATATACTTGCGTATATTTGCGTTGCTCCATGTAGAAGGTCGTTATGCTTAATGGTGTCGTATAGTTGGCGTGTGATGCTCCCTTATATATAATCTTTTATTATTATTATTATTTTCATTGTATTTTTAAAGTTTTTATTTTTATTCAGTTATTTTTATGAAGTTATAAATTTTTTTCGTCAGCAAAATCATCAAACTCTGTTTTCAGTTTGAATCCCGTAAAATACTAGCATTATTTTTTGGCGTTTGATATCTATTTATTATTATAGCATCCTTATTTTGCGAACTATCCACATATTCCGGAGTGGTCTGACCCGTCGCCCAAGATCGTCTGAACTGCCACCCAGAGTCGTTTGACCCGCCACCGAGAGTCGTCTGACTCGCCACCATAAGCACTTGTACTTTCTCGTAGACAAAATTGTTAACAACCTTTTTATTTGGAGTCGATGGCTTGGTGGGTTGGGTTATGTGGACTTGCACGCAAATGGTGTAATGTTCGCGTTACACGCTCAGACGTTTTGTCGCAATTACGCTTAAATTTTTTTTTAAATTAATATGTTTTTGAAATTATCGTTAAAATATTTCTAAATGAATTATTAATAATGAAAAGTATTGCTTAGTTTTAGGTTTAAATTTTAAATGTAGTTTTTCCAAATTCTAGTAGAGTTCAACATTAGAGCGATAATATTTGACGACTTCTTGAATTCAGAATTTGTTAACCTATGTCATCTTTATAAAGTTGTTTTTTGAAACGTTTAAATTAAAAAAAATATGAAAAAAATATTTTAACGATTTTAACAGTCTTTGAAAATTTTTCTCAGAAAGTTGCTTGCTGCAGAAGCAGATTGCTATGGACAGGTCACGTTGTAAGTCTAAACGTTTCGCTCATATAATTTTTTCGGTTTTTATTAATTCTGACGTCATATTTGAAACAACTTGTCGGCAAATGTCTTTGCCCTCTTCGACATCAACATTTGAAAAAGTGTTTTTTAATAAATAATTTGAATGAAATTTTGATAGAAAAAAATGTTTGCTGAAAGACTTGAGCAAAACTATCAAAACAATCCTAAATTCAAAAATATAAGACATACTTTCTGTCACAGATAATAATTATCTCATTATAATTTAAAACTTTATTTTGGTCGAAATTGCGATGCAAACTTTTAAGAAACAAAAAAAACAACCCAAACAAAAGCAATTGAAAAAGGAAAAGAATTGAGAAATGAGGAAATGAAAGGAGAAAGAGGAAGAAGAAGAGGAGGGATGAGACAGGTGTGTCCCTCTTGTATAATTAAGAAGGTCACAAATGATTGATGCCTCGACGCCACGTTGGAGTTCCTACCTACTCACAGAACGCATTATGTGACAATAAAACTTCCTTCTTGGTGTGAAATTACTCTTTGAATAACAATTAGCCATTATAATTCTTCTTCACGAATTGGTGATGTATATATTTTAACTGGTAGAAGTAGCAAAATTAACTGTAAAAAGTAAAATGTTTATTTCAAAACGCAAACGTGACGTGACTTTTACATTGTAGGAAGAGTAGGGAATCGAGATAAATATATTTGGTATTTTTACTCCTTAAGTTTTATATTTCACGGCCACTTCTAGCAACAATATTTCTTTGTTTAACTCAGGCAAATATAAAACTTTTATACGTAGAAAGATTTTCCGGAAAAAACATTGAAAAAAAAATGAAGGAGTGAAAAAGTGAAAAAAGAAAGAAAGAAAGAAAAAATGAATGAATGAAGGATGGCACAATCAACAATCCAATGAGAACGAATACATCAAGTTGAAATGTCAGAAAGAAACTCAATCATGAAATTCCGCACGATGTGTGCTGAGCAAAATTTTGAATAAACAAAATCATGTTGCCATCACGCACGTTGAAGCGGTCAGACAGGCAAACATGAGCACGCACGCAGACCACCAAACCGACATACAGACAAACATACACAAATTGATACAGACAATGACAAATCAGACAGACTCCATTATTTATGTTTGTTATTTTGTTTGCTGTTTATTATATTTCCCCGTTCTTTGAAATCGGACAAAAACTGACCGTCGCAATGACACACACACACATACACAACACAAACACACACACACTCATCATGTTCTCGTTCAGTTCGTCATATCTGATGCTTAATTGTCTTGATCGATCACTTTGTATCAACTCTGGCAAGACCGCTAGCAATAATAAAAAAAATAATAGGTTTATATTAATAGCAATTTTATTATCAATATTGTGGTACGAATTTAAAATTGAATGTGAAACATTGCTCAGAGTTCAATGCAAACTTTGTGGCGAAATAAAATTTTGAAGAGTATGGAGGGATAAACGTTTAAAAACAAGTACATTCACAATTCTAAGAAGCTACCCTTGTCGATATAGAGAAAAATTGTAAATTTGCATTCTGGTTTTAGTGACAGCAGCCTATAAGATATTCGAAGCTGACTGACAAGTAGAACAGAAGAAAGAACAACAATGCTGATCGACGATGAATGAACGTGCTTGAAAAGCAAGATATCTTTGATTAAGCAAGACCCAAGAAGATTGATCCGTTTGCATCTGTTAATTTGATCTCTTCCATTTTTCTGGCAGACTGGTCATGCATTCGCAATTTCCACTGTCAAATCCATCAGTTAGTTCGCTATAGACATGTTTGTATCTGTCATCGCAATAACTGGCGAACTGTATGAATATAAATTAGCGGTTACATGACCAAATAAGAATGCCGTTCACGCTTTTTGGAATTTTTATCAATTAAAAAAATTTGTCTTTTTAATCGTTTTCAGAAATTAAGAACCCTAAAAATTGCATACGAAACAGTTTAAAGATTATCATTACATACATCCAGCGTTGAATTGAGTCTATCACTTGGAAATTCGCGTTGCTGATTGGAAGATCGTGACAGCCTTCCAACAACAAAACATTAAGACTACACCACTTCCAATAAAACTGCTAATTTCAGTTTAACAGTTTCATCTTTCAATGAAAACAGTGACAACTTTTGAAGTTACGCATCAAACCTCATTATAAATTATGAATAGTCTAGCGTTTAATTTATCGTAATATACGCCAATTAACACCAACGGCTCTTCCCAAAATCATATGCCGTGAATAACAGTGAAATCAATGTGACTTGTAAGGCATTACTTCTATTCTAAAATTGTGGTAGTCCTGATGTATCACACATAACTAGCTACCGTTTTTAACTGCATGAATAAGTCACCCAAAAAATATTTCAGTTTACGCAATTTTCATTTTATTTATGATAGAAATATAAAAAAGAGTAATAAGGATAACAACAAAATAATTAACAGAGTTATGTGTCCGTGTCTTTAGATAAAGAAGGGTATGCCCTTTTCACGTAACTGCCATATCCATTTGTTTTCTTCTTCAAAAAGTTATTATTATTTTTTACTAAAATCTTTTCACTGACAGTTGGATCGAATTTTCTTTTTGGCAGGCACTTCGTGAGAGCATCGTTCCAATTTTGAGATGTTTTAAGATGTAGGAGGATGTCGACCACGTGATTGAGGGCGAGGGCTTTCGAACCACTGGACCACCTGTGAGCCATTTGCAAGATTCATTCATTTATTTGTAGTAGGAAATTTTTTTTTACAAAAAGTTGCATAGAAGATTTATTTTCATTCATACATTCATGCATTCAGCCGAAGAAATTTAAAAATTAAAATAATTTAACATAATTATATGCCTGCTTGAATCTGTTTGAATACTGAAACTTGAAAAATCAATGCAAACAATAATATAATTTTTTAAAAGACTAAAGATAAACAGCTGAATAAATGAAAAGTGTATTTTTTGGAATTAAATAAAACAGAGAAAATAAGAATCTATTCTAACTTCACATATAAATAAATACGAATGCTAACTTCACATATCTATCAAGAGGAAACTTCATCATTCGAATCTTTTCCCTTTTTGCTTTCGCCATCGTCAGCGGAGTTTCAACAGCCTTGTCGACAATTGCCCCAATGATGTACACAAGGTCGTGGTCAAAGTTTGCCATCACCTCGGTTGCATTTGGAGACAAGTAGACGAGTCTAAATGCAAATTTAAATTATTAAATTTTTGTTGACAAGGGTAAATTAATAAAATAATTCAATTAAATTTCATTACATATAAAACTGCAGAAATAGCTATCATGAATCTCTTTCAAAGTAGTTTTATATGACGAATCAAAAGAAAAACAAACACAAACACTCAAAAAAATGACCACAGAGTAGCAAACACAACAGATTAATTATGTAAAACAAATATGAAAGAGCAATTGGTATTCCAAAGATGAAATCACACACATAACACCAACTTTTCTCTTGGATATAAATCAAGGTACGACTGCTCCGAGACTGTTATCGGTATCTCAGCCATGTTGGGAAATGCCTTCAACAACTTTTGACTGGTGCTGCTGGACTGCTTTATGCTGCAGAAGTGGAAATGAAATGGTTCTTTTGCAAGTTTGTTCATGCCGTGGCTGTTGTAGATCTATCAATTTATACATGCAACAATATTCAGCTAACTTATTACGTTGTAATAATTGAATATAATGATTGAATCAAATGTAGTCACCTTAAAGTTAGTCTCAGAATTTGACATTTAAACTGAGCAAACATAAATGTTACAGGCTTCAAATTGAAAAACCACCGGACAAAGTGATAGAAACAACAATAATATTGATGCAATCTTGTACAAGTGAAGTATACATAACTAACTTGTCTCATTAAATCTTTCAATTCCTTCTCAGTCAAATGTTCCTCGAATGAAAAATCAAAAACAAGGTGAGGCCCATGCATCATGGCTTGGAATATGTTAGCATAGTAGAACATGTTCTTCGTCTTCTCTTGCAAAAACAACAAGAAAGTGTTTTTGAAACTTTCAGTGAGGCCTTCCTCCTGTTGCTTCTGTATTTCTAATCTTCTCTCATACTGGGCTGCTAGATTGGCTTTCGCCTTTTCCTTCTTTTTCTGAATGGCCTTCTCAATGCAAAAGAGGTAATTGTAATACTTTTTTCTAGATGAAACAGTTTGATATTTCCTCAACAATTCCAACCACCGTTCATCCGTCATCACGCTAGGAACTCGAACCCCAGTCGAGAAGAACACATCGTATTCCAATTTCAAAACCTTCAACTTCTTCTCTTCCTCTTCAGTTAGTTGATTTAAATTGATGTTTTCCTGATATGATGTTTCACCTTTTGATAAATTTAAACAATTAACAAATATATAAATCAGAACATTATGTAGTTAAATTCATTAAAAATTAAAAATAATAATTGAGCATGACTTTTATTTTATAAAAGTTTTATATAAAAAAAACCATAACAGTTATGTTATAAATAATGTTACAAGATACACTCTCAGAACTGAAGATATGATATCTTAATTTAGAGATGAACAAGTATATCTTTATCATCACTCATTATACAACGTAGATTGGAATAAGAACATTAGTCTAAAAAAATTAGGGTTAGTTCAATTAATTAATGACATGAATGATGCTTATTAATGCATAAGCATAGCACAACAATCTGACATTGACATTCTTTGACTTAATTAAAATTTTCAATACATAATAATAAAAAAAATAATAATAATGTTTATCTTTATTTAATAAAATAATAAAATTGAATTAATAATTCATTTGTCGGTTATTTAACATTTAGCCTTAGTTAGCAATGCTATTAATTTTGATTTGATAAATTTTAAATAAAATAAGGCTCCCATTGAAATTAGTATTACTTAAAGCTTTAGCAGATTAACATAAATAAGGCCATGGCATAAACAAACTGATTAGGTAAGTGAAATTTTGACGATTGAAATTTGAAAGGAAGTAAAATTTATGAACTTTTAACGATCGGTTGTGTCTGGCCGTCGTCACATCGTTGCTGGTCTGCTTCTTCTTTAGCTTCTTCATTCAGGCTGCTGTAATACATTGGAAAGGATGACAAGGGCCATGGTTTTTTATTATTAAAAACGCTTTGTGAATTATTAATAGTAATACATATCGTTAAATTTGAATTATTAGAAAAAAATGAAAATTGACATTTTTTGATGTTTCGAAGCAAACGTGACTCTGCTAAAACATTTTTAGCAAATTTAAGCATCTCTCTAAAATTAAAATTCGAGCGATAACACAGGAAAAAACTCGCATGTAAACATGCTACAAAGAATCAAAACTAAAAATATATAAACCACTGACACAAATTTAGACGAATGTTAAAAAAAAGTATACTTCAAATGCATCATTTTCAAGATTTTGGAATAATAAGTTTATGTTAAGAATTTATTAATTTATAATTTATATAAAATTTATATAGAAGCAAAACAACGTGAATGAAAAAAATTTGTTGCCTGGTTACACAACTGGTGCTCATGACAACTATAATACTTCAAATTTTACCAATTTTAACATTTACTTTTAAAAAATATATTTATTTATTTATTTACAAAAGATGAACTTTCAAACGTTGACTTCTCAGATAGAGCATCTGGGAAACTCTGGAATAATATTGAGTCCTGAACAGAAGGCTCTGCTGGAAGTGTCTCTCCCAGTTTTGAAAAACGATGAAAAGTTAACAAATTTGCAATTTTGGGGTAAAATCAGGGGGGTTAATTCAGATTATTTCATTACAAAAGGTTTTGGAAATAATTATTTTGGCCCGAAGAGATATTTCTACAGGTATGTCATTGTGTGTGTGTGCTAACTGCGTGCACTGTACATACATGAACATTAGCGTTTTATCTTCAGTAGGTGTTTATACTCACAAACAATATTCATCTCTCACAAATTATGAGTTGTTGGTTTTTAACTGAAAAGTTTTTATTTTATATAAGCAATTTCATGTACCTATTCATCAAGTCAGGACTGTTTAAGCTGGGGAATACTGAACCCGCCTGACAAGGAAATGGTTAAAAAGTCAAAACTCGTTCATGAAATGTTAACAGGTGATCCCACTTTTGTCAGCGAATCAAAAGTTTTCACTCAACCTGATGAACAAGAAACCGAAGAAATCATGGTTCGTGTCATCACATGTCACAGTTGACCAGTTGAAATGCGAATATTCCAATCGTAAATCTTTTGATTCAATACATACATTTTTAAGTTTGCCATCTTTCTCAATTTATGTTTAAATGTTAACCACATTATCGTTGGAAATTTTCAACAATTGTTGGTTAATCCAATAAAAATTATCAGGTGACAATGAAAGAAGAGGACAGACTGGCTTGCGTGATTCAAAGAATTGAAAAGGACGTTTTTATAGTGCCTAGGAAGGCCTTCATTAAATTATCCAACGGAGATGTCATTCCTAATAGGAGTTTTGAAGGTATCCTGCACTTTTTGTTATGAAAATTTAAATAATCAGGAAACCAAATCAATCCATGTAAATGTGATAAGAATTTTTCTAAACAGGCCTAGAAGCGTCAGAAGCTTGCCAGTTTTATAACTTCATGCACTTCAGAAAGGAACGTATGCATTCGAAAGTCTTCAATAGACCTGACATCGAAAAATCGATCGACTTCATGGATACGATTGAGGACGATATCCCTAAAGGTTTATTTAGCGGACGGAATCTAAAAATAGACTATTAAAAAATAAATTTGTAACTGTATTGTCTCTTATATATTATAATAATTAAAAAATGTTTGGTTTAACGCACGACCAAATTCAATTTAAGTTGTTGTTTATGATTAGTTGATTACCCACAATTAAGTAAGTTTTTCATTGTATTTAATGTTTTTTCTCAACTTTGTGTTTATTAAACACCTAAAAATTCAAACTTAGGATAAAAATTGATACTTTGAAACGTCTCTACTTGATATAATTGATTCCTATACTTAAAATCTATTTTTTATTGAAAGTTTCCAGTTAAATTACATAAGAAATACTGCATAAGAAATTCTTATTAAGACATCTACTTAGAAGATAACAAAATAATACATTTAAATTTGAAATAATTTTATAAGGGAGTAATTTAAAAAATTTAAAACTACATTAGTTCTTAAATAATAAAATAATTTGTTTAGGTTCATGGAGTTTGCAGATGGAGAACGGAGAGACATTGGTCACTTTGAAGAGTCTACTCTGGTTGGGTTTGGTTTTTTATCACGTTGTAGGCACAAAACAATTTGGTTGTTCATATTTCGGCTACGGAGATTACAACATTGACCTTCCATTCATGTTGTAAATCACGTTGGAAACTTCTACACAGCCTAACAAAAATCTACATGTCTTATAAGTCGCACTGTTAATTCAGATTAATTTGTTTTACAAGAAATTTTAGATATTTTATCTGGTCAATTTCAAGTTATATTAAAAATATTATCATAATCTATTTATCTAACTCATTTTTTTTAGAAACTTATGTGTTTTAATTTTCTCCTTTACATTACACTAATCATGAATATATATCTTGTCGAATATTTACTTACAAAAACAAAATTTAAATTGTGATTGAATCTAGTTTCTTAGTCTATTGCAGTTTTTCGTCTTTTATAATTATAATTCGTTTAAAAGCCGATTGGATAGTTCAAAGTTTAATATTTATTAAATCACATGAAAAAGTAAAATGCAAATTAAATGTTCACTAAAAGTAAAGAAAATAATTTACAATATATACAAGATATTTAAAAGTTGCATTCCATCACCATGACCAGTCTAATGACTCCAGTTTCAAATTCTTGCTCAACTTCTCGTCACCTCCATTCCCACGTTTTCGTTTACCATTGGAAGTTGTTTTTGTATCATCGTCTTCATCATCATTGACTTGAAAGATAGAATCGTAAAGAGGTTCATCAATAAAAGTTTGCAAGATTACTGAATCGGAGGTAACAGGATTGTCGAATGGTCTCTTGTCCCTGCATTTCCACAATTCATCAGCTTCGTCATCTGAACCATCAATTGTAATACATTTTTTGTCCTCCTTCTTCTTAGTTTCCACTCCTTGCAGATGATAATATAGATCCATATCCCTGTACCTCCCACGGTCATGTTTGCAAAATTTTTTTTGCTTCACCTCAAATAACTTCCTCCTGCCATCCACTCTGCGCCAAACGGATTTAAACCTCCTCCAGCATATTGGACAGTGGGGTTTGACTCTCTTCGCGTGCTTCACGATGCAATTGAAACAAAACTCATGCATGCAAGTGGTTATTACCCCTTTTTTCTCTGCAAGTATTTGTTTCAAACAAATTCGACAGTCGTTCAGCTTGGAAGATGGTTGTGATGAAGATGATGCCATGTCTAAGGTCCAAGTTATAAACGCTAAAGATTGATTTAATGAAGAATTGTTGATCTGAAATGTAAGTTCTCCTTCTAATGTTGTCGATGTGGAATACGATCTGCTGAATGAAGAACTGAAGCGATATTTATAGAAAGTTTGATCTAGGCCGTGAACGAATTTTGTTAGAAAATTTATAACAAGTAAAGAGATCAATCAAAACAATAGATTCACTTTCTTCTATAAAGAGATCAATAAAGAACAATGGATTCACTTTAATTTTCTTTGATGTTTTTAATTAGTTCAAATTTTTAATTGGCGAGTGTCAATTAATAATGGCATTAACTCCCTAATTGGTTAGATGAAAGAAAGGGGTGGAGTCAACGTATTGCCAGGGACACATAGTGACGAACAAAGTTGATTGATGAAGAATAAAGTTGTCAGAATTTCACGGCTTAAATGAAACATCGTGTCACTCGCTATCCAATTAGGAAGGTAATGCCATCGTTAGTTGACACTCGCCAAAATTGACTGTCATCTTCACATCAACAACTTCCTCGTCGCCGTCATCTTCAGATTTCAATGTCGAGTGATGTTGGTTCATCCTGTTATTTCCAGACTCCTAGAGTAAATAAATAAAAATCTTTTATTTATCCTATAACTTTTAGTGACTTTTACAGGTTAGAAATAATTTGAAATTTTTGAGTGATCTTAAAAATTAAACTTTGATATTAATTTTCCGGGTGTTATTAGACTAGTCAATTACTGTTTCAGCTTTAATTTCATAAATTTTCGTAAGCTTGTTGTTTGATCAATAAATTTGAAAGTTATTGTCATATAAAATCGAACCTGAGGCTTGTTGATGGACGAAGGTATTACAAGATAACTGTCAATTTATTGATTTCAATTAATTTCTTTTTTTTGATTAACTTATTGTTACATAAAAATAAAAACTTCAAAAGTTATCAACAAAATCACTAAACTCAATCGAATAGCATCAATTTTGGATTATAGAATTATCTTTGAAGCATGAAACATTACGAAGGCAGCTGTTGCTGCTTTGATTGAAAAATAAATCATATGGTGACATCATATGATCATATGATATTGTCGAATGGTCTTTTGTCCATAGTGATACATCTCATTTCGTTCAACTTTTTGCTTATTTATTTAATAATTCTCACGACAAAGTTTCCATATTTTGATGCCATCGTTATGTGGTTCGTTTAATGGTGTAATGAAAAATATCATCATTAGCGAGGATATTTAATTACCAATTATAATTTGATGCGTATTATTTTTGTTATTATTTAGTCTGAATTAAAATTGAATAAAATTGACGAAAAAAGCATTCGTTTGACAAATATTTATCAGAAAAAATTGTCCATAAAAAGTGTTATTAAGATGTTGGAGTTGGATTGAAAAATATCCGACTTCGACTCAGATTCCGGCCCCCAAAAAATTCCCATCTGGGCAAAAATCTCCGGCTGACCAAATTAACCGATTACAAGACAACACAATGAAATACTATACACTCTAACACACTGCAATACAATACAATAAATTACATCACAATACAATACATCACCTTTTGTGCTTTTACAGTATAATTTAACAAACATTTGGTAATTTTAAGGAACAATTCGTTAACGCACTTATTAAATTTGGAGAAAACAACAGCTGCGACATAAATGTTCAAGCATGTTTTAGTTATTTTTTAATTGGTTTATTTTTGGGTTTTTACACTATATAAATAATTTTTTTAGTGTTTATTATTCTATTCTACCATTATTTTGATTCAGACTCCGAAGCTAATTTGGTTATTATTTATTTGAAATTATCAATTAAAAACATACACTCGGAATTTTATCAAAAACGTAAACTACCAATCTAATTACCATAAGAACAGACAATAAACTTGTGTGTTCAATATGTCCTATGCAGTGACGTCATTCGGGGAATACCTTTCTAAGGGGCTTAATGTTGGGGCGAAAAATCCACCCTATATAAAATATAGGGACTGATAGATTAAAGAATTTGACATCAAAAGTTACAGTGAAAAAAGATAACAAAATCTATAAATATTTAGAAATATACTTTTACTTATATATGTATGCCTTGTACATGAGCAATTTAGGTCCTAGGCTTATATATAATTGTATTTTTTGTACTGTCGCTATATCCTTTTGTTCATCTACATATATGTAATTAAGTTCAATAAACACGCTATTGGTAATGATTAACATCATAAAGGATGTTTCAAACATTTAGTAAGGAGTAGTTTGTGTAAAAACATTCGCTTTGATTAGCATCGGTAATTATGTCTACCTAACAGACATGAGAAAACCAAAATAAAATGTTTCAATAATGTTCAGTTGAAATCCACTCTCATCTCACTATATTAAGTTTTAATGAAGTTTTATAAACCAATCTTTTTTACTTTATTTTCAAATGAGCACTCGGTTTTACATTTGCTAGGACTGAAACTTATCAAACTAATTTTGAAAATTATTAAATTAAAAAGTTGTAAGAATGTTTTCTTGACAAAATTTATTGTTGAAAATATATTTTTATGATATATGAGTTGAAATCAACAATTTAATGTTGATGAAAGTAAAGAAAATCTCTTTTTTTGAAAAACAGTAAAAAATTTAAAGCTTTTAAAACATAATCTACTAATCTCATTCTTGTGAAAATAATGTTCATCTTAAGTTTTCTCATCTATTCATGGAGCCTGTCGACGATATTTCAATCCATTGCTACAGGTCAGTGACTTGTTTATCTTAAATAATTTTTATGATAAACAAAATTATGATAACAATGATACGAACATTTATTTTTAATTTTGATACGACTCAATAATTTACTAAAAATAAAATAATTGTTTACATTTAATTTTAGATGACGACATTTTAACACAAAGCCCACTAATAGGAAGAAATTATCTTAAGTTTGATTTGGAAACAAAAAATGCATTTGATGGAGATCCTCAAACATGTATCAGATATAGTGAGCTGGTTATCTATCTTGAAAGTTTTTATATCATCCATAAGGTGGAAGTACTCTTTGGCAACGTTTATACTAATAGGAATGTACAAGGTGAGACCTTTTAATTTTTATCCTCTTGAACTCTGAATGAATTATAAATTTTATCACACTTACATATAAAAACATAACAATTGCAGTTCAAACCAAAGCAAACTTCACCGTAGATGTCTTGATGTTTGAAGAAAACCATACTTATGCAAAAAAGAAAACAAACAGAAAACAGTGTCATGAATTGTTGAAAACTTCGAACCAAAGTGTTGAGCTGGTGAGATGCGATGTGATGCAGAGGGGTCGGTATGTTGTCGTCCTGCAGCACAAATCACCGATCGACATTTGTGAAGTTCGCTTGTATGGAATGCAATCGACATTAAGTTAGTTGTATAATATAATCTATTTTTTGCCACAAAAAATTTTCAAATTACAATTCAAAAATCGATTTAAACAGAGAATGTAGCATACAAGAAACCTGCCTACCAAAGTTCGACTTATAACTCACAGAACGCAGATAAGGCAGTAGATGGATATAATTTTGGGGAGGAGGAAGATTATTGCGCTCACGGTGGTGACAAACAGGAAGATAAAGAGAACTGGCTGGTGGTTGATTTGCTGTCAACTCATCAAATTGTCGGAATCTTTATTTTTGGCAGACAAGATGAATATTATGGTTAGAATTTTAATCACATTCATCTAATTTTTTAATCAATTTTGTTTTGAATTTCACAGCGGCGAGATTGAACAACTTCATGGTAGGAGTAACTGATGACTTCAATGAAAAAACCAACCGACCAGTCAGAGGTAACTACACATTATGTGGTCAGTATGGAGCGATGAAAGGTAAAGACGCAGCTGTTGAATGCGAGAGTTCAAATGTGGCTGGAAGGTACCTCATCATTCAACTGCCTCATGATAATACAGAGGGCTGTTTGACTATTTGTGAACTGGAAGTTTACGCTGTTCCCATCGGTAATTGAAATCAACGGAACAAATTTGCAATTTAACTATGAACTATTGAAATGCTTTCTCAGAGGCACGGCTTGAAAAGCATTTGTTGCATCAATATTCAACTGAAAAACAAGAGACCGTTAAGATTCTAAACATCAGTAATTGTTTGACGAGCTGCCGTTCATCCGGATACACCTACGCTCAGTTCCAGGTAGTCAATTATAACACACTTCGCGCTTCTGAATAATTTCAAGTTTAATGTAACTTTGTTCTAAGGGAAGTAAATGTTGGTGTGGAATGAAGTTGAATGACAAAAAAAATTTACGAGAAGATGATCGTTACAGTGTCACACTAGCAAGTTGCTACAATTCTCCATTTTGTTTTATAATATTAGATATAAAAAATTATTTTGTTTTTTGTTGCAATGTTTATTTAGCTTGTGAGATTGGATATTTCGGAGAGGAATGCGATAAAATATGTCACTGCAGAGGAAATATGCCTTGCAACGTGCTGAATGGTTCTTGCGACGGTGGGTGTGAGGTGGGCTGGAAGGGATCACAATGCCAGGACAAAGGTTGGCTGCTCGTTTTTACTTGTTGCTTTCAAAAGTTCCATAAAGTTAACGTGGGAACGATTGATCATTTTTATCAACGTTAATAGATTTCGCATCGAGGGAGATTGAAAACAATAGTTACTATCTGCAATGTGGACGAGGATCTGCAATATCCATTACGATGGATATGAACAAAAAAAGTGCTAACAGTTGTTTTAAAACATGCTCTGCTCAAAATTATTTCTCGAGATTCAAAGTAATTAAATCGAAGTTTCATTTATTAAATTAATAATTTTTGTTTAATTTTGAGTTAAACAACGTTGTTTACTGTGCAGTAATAGAATGTTATTGAAATCGCTGTTTTAACCCACTGAACAACCACACCTACAAAACTGTTTGTCTACGTGTTATTTATTGCATTTAGTTTCCAAACGGATGTACGTGCCCAAAATCCTTCAAAAAGTCTAAAGCCGACCGATTTGATTGTTTTAAAGATTGGACGGAAAACATAAATAATACGTTTTTTTTGTTTTCGGGTTTGTTTATTATACAAAAAATTAGTATTTAATTATTTTAAAATTTTGGCCCATCCCTCGTCAATGTTGTCTAGATTCGCCACTGATTACATAGCTGTAAAGACGCTCTTTACAGATTTTTCTACAAAGTTTTCACTTCATATACAACATATAGATAACTCTTAGTTCTGAAAATCAAGGTTGAAAATTCCGTAGAGTATTTTACGAATGTGTTATGTAAATTATCTTGCAGCCTGTCCACATGGTAGCTATGGAGAAAACTGTCTAGAGAAATGTCATTGTAGAGAAGAGACACCATGTAATCTCGAAGGATCATGTCTGTATGTAGATGGTCAGTGTCAACCTGGGTGGACAGGTCCTCACTGCAGTGAACCAGGTTTTTAGAATATATTATATGTTTGATGATGTACTTAGAGCAGATTTAACCGTTTAGCGAACCCCAGACTAAATGATAAATTTCCATCCATTTTTTACCATTTTAATACAAATAAAAATTCAATAGTAAATGTAATTTAGAGTTTTTAGAGCAGTTTTTACGATTACCAAGCATTTCTCAAATTGTAACTTCTTTTGTCCAATAAATTTTTCAAATAAATTCCACGGAATGCTAACTGAATTTTATTTGTATTCATTTACAAATATGAAATTGTGGGTTTTAGACTATCATAAATACAATTATTTATAAAGATAACTGCGTTTTCGGCATTATTCAACTTGTAGCTGAGTTTCTCAATTTTTCTAACGAGACTTTTATCATCTTAATTAAATTTACTAAGGTTAAATAAAAAAAACTTTTAATATTTGACATTTTAACAAAACATTAATAATAACGTTATTACAAAAAGAGCTTATCTGTAGTAATAACGTTATTAATAATTTTTTGTCAAAAATGTCAAATATTAAGACTTTTTTTATTTAAACTTAATAAACTTCATCAAGATGATAAAAGTCTCGTTAGAAAAATTGAGAAACTCAACTACAAGTTGAATAATGCCGAAAACGCAGTGATCTTTATAAATAATTGTATTTACAAATATGAATGTACACCTTCCTACATCAACACTCGCACAGATTGTGAGAAACTTGGAGCAGGCAAGGAGTGCAATACCATTTTTGTAGATGAAATTTATTTTAATGTTGTCTCGTGTGTCGATGGTTATGTACCGGATGAGAATGATAGAGGACAATGCCTTGGTTTGTATATGATTCGTCTTTTTGTTGTTCATTTTAGTAATCTGTTCATATGAATTTTTTAATATATGTTTTTGTTCTAAAATGTACTTTTCACTCTTTGAAAATTTTCAAGATATTGATGAATGTAAAGAGGACTTGCATGATTGTGACCTGAACACAACAGAATGTAGGAATATTAACGGAAGTTTCACCTGTAATTGTCTTCCGGGCTTGATGAGAAATGGGTTATCTATGTTGTGCGAAGGTGAATATTATTATTGACATGAAATTTGTTTCAAACAATGCGTTGGTTTGGTGGTCGTTATTAATATAATGATTGTTTCAAACAATGAGTTGGTTTGGTGGTCGTTATTAATATAATGATTGTTTCAAAACAATGAACAAACGGTGAACATACAGACATTGACGAGTGTTTGACCTCGCCGTGCGAATCAAACTTTACTTCATGCTCCAACACTTTTGGCTCATATGAATGTGTTTGCGAGGATGGCTTTGAAAAAAATTCAAACGATCTCTGCCAAGGTCTTTCCTTTTCAGACATTGTTGTATTTTCTGAAACTGAAAACTTTTTTATTTCGATATTTTTCCCACCAGACTTGAATGAGTGTAAGTTTGCTACTTGCGATTGGACAACTTCATATTGCACGAACACTGTGGGCTCGTACGAATGTACCTGCTTTCCAGGATTTCAAAAATTTAACACTTCTTGCGATGGTAAATAATGATAAAAAGTTGCACTTGCTTTCAAAAATAATAACTTATCAATCGAAAATATTTAAAATAGCGTTTGAAAAAATTATTGTACTTTCTGGTAAACTTGAAAATTTTCACTAACCAAAAATTTGCAGCTCAAATTTTTTCAAAATTTTCTATAATAACTACTTTAACATCGTATTAAATATAGTCTGTAATTTACCTACTTATATTTGTGGCAAAGTTCCAGAGAGCCCAAAAGCTAAACATTTCTTTCCAAATTTTGTGAACGGTTTAAATTTAATAAAAACGAGAAGATTTTAATAAAACTTTATTTCCCGACCACCAAACAACTTTAAATTGAAAACTCTTCTAATAACACTAGTCTTTCACTCTATGATCTCGGTTTTTGATGTTACACGCAAGGAAATTTCGGTTTAGTAAAGAAAACATCATGTTTCGAATGTATCTTTTCACAGAATATTCTACTTTTTAGATTGAGTTAGATCTACCAGATTTAAAAGATGGTAATTTAGATGTATGTTTAATGATTGAATTCAGACGTCAACGAATGTGAGAACGAAACTTTAAACCAATGTGACAGCAACACAACAAGCTGCTTAAACACATTTGGTTCGCACACATGCCAGTGCAACGAAGGTCTTGAATGGAAGCCTTCCAGTCAAACATCCTGTCAAGGTAGATGTACTTGCTGTTGTCACTATTATATATGATTATGATTTCGTCAGAGTTTTGATTTTACTAATTTTAGTAAGCTGAAGTTAAAACTCATTTAAATATTTGAAAATTTTGAAAATTAAACAAGAAATCATTGTTTTGATGAAGTTTTAAATGAAATTGAATTTTAAAAAATATCTAATTATTTTTTCAATACAGTTTTGACTTCAAAATTACCTCTTCCAAAACTGACTCTTATCATCATTATTGTCGCCATTTTACTGGTCATGTTTTGCATTGGAATTGTGATTCTGGTAGTTAAAAAAAGGTGACAATATTTTTCCATGAAAATTAAATATTTTCTTTTTAACTGGTCATTTCGCCATTAATTTAAATCTGTTTATTTAGAAACAATTTTGAAAAGTTTAAAAAAAGAAAAAGATCCCGCTATAAAGGTTTATTAAATTAGTTGTAGCCTACTTCTTAATAAATATTTACATGAGTTATTCAACAAAATTTACAGATATAAAATTAAACGATCCTATATCGACGAAACAAAACGGAACGCTGAAAAAATCCAACATAATCGCGATAGACGATCTGAAAGAATATTTCAAGAAGAATCTGAATGCCATTGAACAGGAATACAAGGTGGGCTTTTTTTTATTTTTTAGCAAATCTAATCTTCAAACTAAAATACGAATTTTTCTAAAAAAGTTAATCCTTAATGTTTAAATACAAATCTTTCAAAAACATTATCAATGGACAGAACATGCCTAAAGAGCTTGCTGGTGAAACTTTTAAAGTTGCAACTTCGGATGGTAACAAAAATAAAAATCGCTTCAAAAATATTCTGCCGTGTTAGTATTATTGTTTCAAAACATAAAAGAACATTCATGAAAATTATAAAAAATTGATAACTCACTTAAAATAATGAATAATAATAATTATTGAAAAAATGTGAGTAATTATAAATATAGAAACTAACCATCTAAAAATTAATGTTAAAACGCAGACGATCAAAACATCGTTCCTTTAGATGAAGGTAAATACATCAACGCAAGTTTTATACACGTTAGTGATGCAATTATAAGGAAAATTTGGTAATTAAATTATACGTAATGATGTAATAATAATGAAATTATATATAAACTTAACGTATTGCCGTTTAATATTTGCGGTGGTCAGCATCAACCAATTTAAATATCTTGAACTAAAATCTTAAAAGCTTTGCTATATTGAAATCCTTTTCCTGCCAGTTTCAAAGATTTTTTTCATGTTTTTATTTCATTTGTGTAGAAATAAATTATCTTTAATATTAGTTTTCAAAACAAGTTTAATTTTTAATGATATTTGTTCTGCAAATTTATTTGGCAATCAATTAATTATTTTAACTTAGTTCTAACCAAGTCTAACTTTATCATACCATCGTTTTTTCAACCAGAATTACGGGACTGATCAGGCAACCATTATTGCGACACAAGGTTAAATGTTTGCGCTATTTATTTTAACCACGTGGCTTAATTCTAAACTCAATTTCCATCTATAATTTATTCATTTGGTGTTTTTGAATTTTTATTATTTTCCTAATTATTTGTATTTAACTAAAAATATTTGAAAATCTAGTTTTAAAATAGCGCTAGGTAAAGTGCGTAGGTACTAGCTAATATGTTTTTCTATATGCATGTGTGGTTTGAACTTGAAGTATTAGTTGCAAAGAAGAGTGATGTAACTAGGGCTATTGTCAAAAAAGTAGTGTATAAATTGCACAATATATGGAAAATAATAGATATAGATCTAACAGAAGTTATATATTTGTGTCCATGATCTTACATACATGTTGCTGCTGTTTGATAATTTAGGACCAATACCTTCGACTACCATTGATTTCTGGAATATGATATGCAAATACAATGTAAAAGTAATTGTCATGTTAGCTCAGTGCTTCGAAGATGGAAAGGTTAGACAGAAAAAAACGTTTCATATTTTAAAAAAATGATTATTATTAGATGTAACTATTGCATTTATCAGAACAAGTGCAATGCTTACTGGCCAGATGGTGAAGATGTTAAGTTTGGTACTGTCAAAATTTCTTTGAAATCCGAGAAGAAATACACGCACTACACTTTACGACATCTAGAAGTGGAATCAGTAAGCCAGTCGTCGTTATAATATGATGTTTAACGGTTTCTTTCTCTAAGGCTTTTTGAAGTTAATAACTAATTAAATTTCATGCAGGTTTTTGTTGTTTCTAAAAATAATTAATCAAGTTTATGAGAGAAAAATCATTAAAAAACGATAATTTTTAGCTTGACAAAACTATGACGGTAGTCCAAATGCAATACGTCACGTGGCCAGACAAAGGAGTCCCTCGAAACCTCTCAAGTATTTTATCGTTGTGGCAAAAGGTTTCTGCTCACAGAAAAGATAATGAATTTTTGGTTGTTCACTGCAGGTTAAATTTTAAAAATAAAACTTGATGTGGATAATAAAATTTTTTTTAAATTAAGTAAAAACTTTCATGTTGTTTGAAGCGCTGGAGTTGGAAGAACGGGAACCTTCATTGCGATGAATTATTTGATGAAACAACTGGAAAACGAAGGAAGCGTCGATATTTTGGGGTGTATGAGCCGTTTGCGAGAAGATAGGCCGCAAATGATTCAAACGCTGGTCTGTCATGAATATTTTAATATCAAAACTTTCGAGGATCAATAATTTCAGTTTTAATTTCTGAAAATAGTTTTAAAAAGTGAAAGATCCAATTAGTTGCAAATTTGTATCTTCAATAAATGTTTCTTCATTTACACATATATATGTTAATTATAGTGTTATGAATACTTTTGTAGGAGCAATACAAGCTCTGTTTCTCGAGCATTCTCCTCCATCATCTGGTTGGCACAACATCAATATCCACAGCCAACCTGACTGAGACATCAAAAGTTTTGAGGGAACTCTTACAGACTGACAGAGGAGATGAGAAGTTAAAAAAACAGTTTGAGGTAAAAATAATAGTTAGTTACGATTATAAATTTTATAAATTGTTAAAAATATAAAATTATGAACAGATGATTGATGAATCATGTTCTTCGGAAACCAAAGGTTAAAATTTATTCCGACTGAAATAAAGAGATTTATTACTCTATAGGCAGCATCCATTTTAAAAAACAACGAAGTTAAAAATGTTTTCTTACAGATGTTTCAAAATATAAAACTAATTTGGATGAAAAATTATTCAACGGCGTCTACATCGAAGTAACTTTTTAACTTTTTCAAAAACTGACATAAATAAATTTTTTAAATTTTGAAACTTTTTAGTTATTCCAATCGAGTGTTAAATTTATCTGTGCGACGTTATCATCAGCTGCCTGCGTTGAAGATGTACTTAAAATTATGGAAGAAATAGATGGAACTATCTTTTTACTGGATAACAAAGAAAATGTTTGTTATTTGAATTCTTTTTAGGAATAATTTTTTGGAAAATATTTAAAAATTATAAATTTTTTAATTCTCTCAGCCATTTGTTGAATTGCTGAAAGAAAATTGCAACATACAAACTGATAAGAGTTTAGTTAACCTGAAACATTCATCAGACGTGAAGTTTGGAAAAATTTTGCAATTCGGATATGTAGATGAAACAAGTATTTATGAAAACGTTCAACAAACTAAAGTTAGAAAGTTTTGATTTTTAATTATGGTTTGCATTTCTAATCCAATGAAAATGATCAAAATTTGTCCAGTCGTCACCAGAAAAAACATTGTTGTATCTTCCAAGCGAAGAACTCAAACCCGATGCATTCGATTTTTTGTTCAAATATTTGAAAGCACGTGCAGAAGTTAATAAAGATCAATATACTCTATTCTTAGACAGGTAAATCAAATACTTGTCCACTCAGAACAATTTTAATTTTTAAAATTTAAAACTGATTAAAAGGTAAAAAATTTAAAATTTTTTAAAAGATAAAAACATTGAAAGATAAAAGCGAACGAATTTTATTTCAAAAAACTTCATCAGATGCAATTTCGCGAAGTGCGGTCACATAGTTGCATGTTACAACTTGGTGCATATGATGAACGAACATAATGAAGTCAACGTCCTGGAAAGTGTTTGGGATTTGAAGAACATCCAGAAAAGAATGATCCCAAACTTTGTTCGTTAACATATATTACTATCCTTTAAATTTGAATTTAAAATTTTAATTAGTATTTTTACATTACAAGATTTGTTTAATTTCAATTTTTTTAACACATTTTTTGACTATGCAGTTTAAAAATTATTGAATAAAAATGAAAATTTAAAATCATTATATTTTAAAGGAAAAACAAACTTTTATTCAAAAAATTTTAAATAAAAATTTTGAAATCATTTTAATAAATAGTATTAAAACTGAAATCACACGCAGTCCTGTTACAAAAATCTCTTCAAATTCCTCACTACTTACATAGACTCGGTCTGGATCGACAAGAAGACCAACAAAATTGTGGAGAACGGTGATGTTGATCACATCTATTCCAACGTTAATAAACCATAATAAATTAAAAGTTAGGTATCAGAAAATTAATATTTATCCAACATACTTGTAAATTATTAAATGTTTTTTAAATTTACAGCTTCATTCATTTATTTTATTACATTAACCACTTAGTAACGTATGTTTTTGCTTCTTTCTTGAAACTTATTATTGATATATGAGTGGATTTATAGTTATATAGATGAATTTCATAGTTTTATTTTAAAGCAAAAATAATTTTAATAATAGTAATAACAGTTAAAATTTGATTTCTAAATAAATGTTATTTCTGGTGATGATTTTCTCTAAGTTTGTTTGAATACAAAATGATGTTACAGGTCTCATCAAAAATTTGATGCTGAAAATAGTTGAAATCTTATTGATTGATAAATTTTATGTTTTATTTTAATTGATTGCTAATGCAAAGAAATCCCCGCTTACCACATGCAATGCTTATGATACGTTGTTTCACGTGTTTTCTTGTTTCCTTCTCCTTAGCTGGTGATTTGCTGAGAGCGGTTTCGCCGACAATACACTGCTGTTGGTGTCAATGAATTTTAAACATTTTTAATAAACTTTTCCAATCAATTTTATTCATTGCTTTGGCATGTTTAGGGCTAAACAGTTGGTTTTGCAGGTTCTCTTCAATATGTTTGATCCATGTTTTCTTTGATGAAGAACTATGAATTTTCCGGATGTTAGGTCGAGATCTCCACAGCAGATGGTGTGGAAAACCAAACTGGCTCATTTGACACACGATCATACCATCGCAATTGTCGTCTTTGTATCATCTCTTCAATAGTCTGTTTATTCTGGCATCTCGCTCTAATATTAACGTTTGTGAGATGGTCTCTAAGAGAAATTTTGAGAATCCTTCGGAGACATTTCATTAGAAAAATATTAAGTTTGTTTAAATTTGAATTTAGTAAGGTCTACACTTCTTAACTGAAAAGTAGGATTGGTATGATCAGTGTTCGGAAAAGACGTATCTTGGTTGTAGTTGATATTTTGTTTTTTTCCAGAGACACCATCTAAGCAATGCAAAAGTTGAAGTGGCCTGTCCAATTCTTGCTTGTACATCGACGGAGGGTGCCACTTTCATTTCCTGGAAGAGAAATCCAAGGTATTTAAAAAATTCCACTCGCTCAATTAGACCTCCAGCTAGATGATCATGGATGGTAATCCATCTGTTGTTGGTACTTTTGTTTAGCCAGCATTTATCTTAAGGCCACATGCCTGGTGCTGCTGTGTGGGCAATGTCGTGAAGGATATCTAAAGCTTCTTTGTCATCTTCTGCAATTTCAGCAATGTCATCAGCAGACATCATGTTATACAAATGCTTGTCGGTGCCAAACTGAATTTCATTTCTTTTTTTAAAAACAATTCACATGATAGCATCGATGACAGCAGTGACAACGGGATTCGATTGCGAAGAAATCCCCGCCTACAACATGCAATGTGTTTGATGCATATTTCCATGTGTATTTACCTGCACTGTGTGTTTGTTGTTGACGCTTCTGAAAAATATTAAAAAAAGAATTGTACTATATAAATAATTAATTTGTTGATTAATCCTGTCCTTTAAAGAAAAATATTGCTGTGCTCTTAAGTTTAAAAATAAAGCTTAAACTTAATACAACCTTTTGTTTCTATATTCATTTACATACGTTATTGGTGTTTCAGAGATTACAAGTGTGTGTATATAAATGCAAGATTCACCCAAGTTAACAATTTGCTAACCTTAACTATAACTTAAATTTGTTTTATTTCAAGACTTTTTAATTTCATTAAAAAATGACCTTTTTAAATGTTCATTTAATAATGGTCTGAAATACCAGTTATTTAAAATACGGTTATTGAAAAGAAATTGTTGTTGTTCTTATTTTATTAGAAACGTCAAATTAAAAACATTTATGTGAATGTTTAAAAATAAAATAGTTAACTCGCTAAACTTTGTTACTGAGCTAATAAATTTAAACAATGTCTCCTTAAAATAATAACTTTAGAAGTTCAACGATAAATAATGTATTATAATATATATTCTAACTAAAACAAGCGTCTTAAGTTAACTACATAGATATTTTCAAAAAATTCACCTGAATACATTCTAGACTTGAAAACTTTTTAAAAACTGATTAATTAAAACACCATCAATTTAAATACAAAAATTGGAACATAAAATATTTATATCACCGAGACACACATCGCCCGATGTAATTTGAAGTCAGGACACGTAATTACGTGTAACAACACGATGCACACGCAGCGAAACAAACATTGGTTAGATCCATCCTTGATTCTCTGGCCTTGCCTTAACTTTACAGCTGTTTTTTAACCTTCAGTTTTCTTCCTATTTTTTTCAAACTTTTTCAAATTGTTGTTTATTTAATTTAAAATTAAATTGTGAATATTTGCCTAATGTTAGAAAAAAATAATACAAAATTTAATTAGATTCAAACGTTTGAGCGTTTGGGTGTGCTTGAATATTTTGCATATTCAACAGGATGAATATTTTCCAAGAAAGGCTTATTATAGAATAGTCTTTAAATTAGAGTACAAAACACTTGTTTATCATCTGTTTTTAATCTCAACTATTTTAACTATAGAACATGTAACTTATAGATGGATATATTCGTATATTTATGTTCTTATATGTATATATGTGTATATATACATTTGATTTCATTAAAAAAATACTTTATGATATTCTGTATTAACATTCAACTTTACTGTGTGTGTATATATATATAAAAATATATATATATATATATATATGAGCGTAGATGCATATATATATATATATATGCTATATATATATATATATATATATGCTAAGAGTGATTTGCAAAAGAATTGATAGAAATGTATCATGGTTTGATGATGATTGCGTTTGATGATTGTCAAACGATATTGCAGAAAACTTGAGAGATTGTATAGAAGAAGTTTATCAAATGTTCATCGTGAAAATTGGCTTGGTTCATTGAAGACAAAATACAAATTATATTCAGATCAGTGATGACGTAAGTACTCAAAAAATGTACTTAAGTATAAGTACTAAGTACTCAGTAATAAAAGTACTTAAGTATAAGTACTAAGTACCGAAACAGATTGTATACTTGATACTTATAAGTACTAAGTATAAGTACTAAGTACATAAGTACCTAAGTACATACCATGGTTAATTTGAAATATTTATAAATTTATTAAACTCAGAAATCAACTCATTATTTACAGTAATTTATTTACATCAATAAAAGAGTTTGTTCTTTTTGAGTAAAAGTAAAGTTTCAAATGATTCATCACTTAAACGATTTCTTCCAGCCTGGCTAAATATACGTTCCACACTTTAACACATATATTTATAAGGATTGTTATATATATATATATATATATCTATATATATATATATATATATATATATATATAATAACTACTATATATAGCGTGCATGTGTATATAGATCATGTAGAGTCTATGATATAGATATATAGATGTCAGAGTGATGTGAGTTAACCACCTTTTAATGACTCAATTAGCCAATGGTTATCTTAACATCCCGCTATCCATGACTAAACAAGAACAAATGTTGATAAGAGAGATAAACAAGAATGTCAATGTGAAAATGTGTGTGTGTGTTTTCATCACAGTTTTCAATTTTTAAATGTTGACATTATCTTATTTTTGCTTAAAATTTTTCTGGTACTTACAGGAAAAATTTATTACTTATAAGTACAAGTACTGAAAAATGTACTTAAGTATAAGTATTTAAGTACAGATTTTCATATGTACTTAAGTATAAGTA